>NC_052241.1:7252935-7411462 GCF_013401445.1 Tripterygium wilfordii
GCCTCACAGCAATCCCAGCAGTCGGTGTGTTGCCAGCAGCAGAAACTTTTAATTGATGGTCAGAAAGCAAGGATGTCGGGTATAACACAACTTTTTTTCCACAGCTTCTGTCTTTGAGAAACTTGAAATCAGTGACAAAAGATAACACGGAATAAGTAATTAAATAGAGAAGGTGACCATGTAGAGGTAAGGCACGGCGAAATTAATGGAACTAAAAATCCATGAAATTTAAGAAGAAAATTTATGAAATTGAAAAGAGAGAAGAAACCTTCGCAGTGGATGAAATCTACGGCACATTTCCATGGTTCTCTGGAGAGGACAATTTACAGATTTGAATGTACAAAATCAAAACAAATTGTAGTGTCATCTGTATTTTAAAGCTACACAAAAGGTGAATCGATTACCATGAATGAACAATGGCTTGCAAAACCCCCATTTTAGCTCAGAAGAAAAGAAATTCAAGCAAGAAAACTCAAATTCTGATGGTTTCCAAGTGCCACGGCTCATGCTTCGTGTTCTCCATCAAATCTCCATCGAATAGCTGAAAAGAAGTTAAATTTCAGCAAGTTCTTCCAAGCAGTACGAAGGATAGCCTTCTTTAAACCATTTTTATTATTTGACGACATATAAATGCAATCCTTTGAGGAAGAGAAATTGGGGAGAAAAAGTCCTGAAAAGATAGCGTACCTTAAGCAGCACCCTCGTTACAAAGAACAAAGCCAATGTGAATAAGAGCTAATCTCACATCTTTATGCACTTCGAAAGTTGTTGTTTCCCATTCAGAAGACTACATTTGGTGAGATTTTAAGGCTATGTACGTACATGAACCAAGCCAAAAGCCCGTTGTAACGAAACAACATAAACCACCCCCACAAAAATTAAAAATTGAGTTTCAAAGTTGCATATGTCCCGGAAAAAAGGGTCAAAAAGATGCACAAAAGCTTACTTAATAGGCGTTTTGGAGATGATCCATTTAATCTACTTGCTTCTTCCTGCATGCCAACCTAGCCTGTTACCCATTTGATCATTTGGGCAGGTAATTGGAAACCTGAGAAGGCACTTCAGCACTTGTATATGAGATAGCACTCATCTAATCCCCATGTTTTCTGCAGTGATCGATATGAGATGCTACGACTATCAAGCTGCAATAAGATTTTTTTTTGGTTTACAGTATAGAAAAAAGAGCTTATCTTTTGATTAATACCTGAAAAAATTAGATGAAGTCCAATTGATCAGTGTATGTTCTACAAAAATCCTTGCAACTGAAACTGAGTTGACCAAAACAATGACAGATATTCCACATCAAAAACGAAAGAAGAAAGGACATGACTCACCAAAATCTTGCAGGCACAGGAAGGACATTGGGACTTTGACTTGGAAACCTTTAGGGAAAAAAGGATAGATATCAACACAGACAACCGATAATGAAAAATGAGGAGACAATAAAAAACCATGAAGAAAGACAATAGTGTAAGGACCATGAACTGGATTTCTGCATGTAGAACCAAACCAAAGACAATTATTGACCATAATGGAGAGATCTAGAGATGCAAGCAATACAGAGGAGAAAGGACGTACTTTTCAGGATAACATGCTCCACATCTGCGAATACAATGACATCTTTTTCACCCAAATCTCTCTGAAAGAGCATAAACAAAAAAGAATGAACATTTAACCATGAAAACTACAATAAATAGTCCATGCCCAGATTCTTCACACCTAAAGCATCCTAACCAAAATATCATCCCCTTATGGGCATCAACCCATTTTACATTTTTGTATATCGAAACCCAAAGGTATCACCAGTTAATCCACATTGAAACAAAAGGAAGACAGATAGAGAAAGCGTACATCAGTGTGGAGTCCCTGATTGAACCATTAAGGTGAGCATGGAGTTCAATCTTTGGCATCGAATTTCAGCCCTCCACGTCGCTACTTCAGCAAAATCTGACTTGGCTCCTCTACGAAACCTGACCTCTTGCTGAAAGAATGATACTTTCATGTTGAACACTTGAACCCAATATACCAAATACTAGCAGACCAAGCAACTAAAAGAACCTGAATGAAACACTAAAAGAAATATACCTTGAATGGAATACCATGAGTGTAATGGTTGTGAAATATCTTGTAGGTCTTCTCATTTTTTTCATCTCGAAAAGTGTACATGTGTTGAGAATCAAATCAGATAGACTTAAAGGCAGACCAAAGGCAAAGTAAATTCCGTTGGAAAACACATAAAAGCTTATATCAAATTTCTAATTGCAACTCATATCTCAACCACGCATAGGTATTATAAAAATCACTATAAAAATCACAAAGGGTTCACATTCATTCGAAAAGTATATAAATTTCCGGCTAAAATTGATGTGCTGTAACAGATTAAAGACGCAAACGATATCAAAATTCAAATCAAATTGGCCTGTTTCATCATCATAGCATGAAAAACTAATATCGGAAAGGGACTGTAATAGCTATCCAAGAGAGATGAGAACGCACAACAACAAAATAGACTGACAAACAACAAAATAGGATGAAGTAGCCCCAATAACACGTTAGGAGCTCAAAACTCGACCAACAAAGACGCATAGACTCGCAATGAGGCTTTGATGACAAAGACAGATCAACAAAGGTAGATTCCTGCACGCGAGAAACGACCCACCAGATGCACAAATAACACCAAAAACCCATACAAAGCGACAGTTGAGTTTTGGGTTTCGACACAGAGGGTGAGATCAATTTGGCCATATAGAATCGTGTGGAATGATGGATTGAAGAAGAAGAGTAAACATGGTTTCAGAGACAGAGGTGTGCAAAAAGAGAGAAACAGAAGAGAAGGTTCATGGATCAGTCGATCGGCAAGTAAACGTACCTGTACTGCAACATGGTTGTCAAAACCCGATTTTGATCGTAAGATAACCAAAACAATTGGAACCGATCTAAAATCCAAAATTGATTGATATTGATAAAGATCTATGAATATGATTTGTTATCTACAAATTATAATCCTAGTTTTTATTGAGAAATTAGTTTTAATATATTAACATGATATACTTTTGCATAGTTATTATGTTTGTCTATACGAAGTTTTAAAATATTATAATTTTATAAAATATTAATATATCTATAAATAAATAATAATCATATTTTTTTAATTTTATATTACCTATATATTATGGTATATTATATTATGTTAATTATTTATTTAAAAATAAATAATTATATTTTTTAAATTTTATAAAATTCGATTCGATTTTATAAGCCTTTCATTAATCTTATGTAAAATTTCGATTTTGACAACCTTAACTACAACTTGTACTATCGTTGAATAGCATAGTACAATCAATCTAACAAAACCATGTGCAATGGGTGAAAACCCTAATTACCCTTGTCATAAACAAAAAAGCAAGACAAATGAATTGAGAGCTCTCAGAAAAGAAATGTAAACAAAATACCTTTAATGATCAACTCCGTCAAAAAGCAGCAATAATAGATTCATGCACTGAAGGGAAGATATAAAATCAAAAAGAGATTTATTCATAGAAATATTCACTGGATATCTTTCTCAATTGAAGATAAATAAACAATAATCGATTCAAACAAAGCCATAAAATAGTGCACATGCACGCTCCGCAAGCCAAAACCTTATGAAATCGGAAAAAGGTGAACCGCAAGCCATAGTCTTAGAGCACCGTAGATAGTTGAGCACAAATCAACAACGCAGCACAAAGAGTAATATCTGAATCGTATCCAAGCGAGAACTACCCCAATCATCCATAATTACACAAACTATTTTAGACACGACAAATGAGATACGGAAGGCAAGACTAGAAGGTGAAAATCAATAAAGCAGAGACCCATACCGAGCTTCGAAGATAGCAGATATCCCTGAGAAGATCCAACCCAACTGAGCAAATCTACCCCAAAAACCCGTCAAAGAGTGAAGAGAGGAAGAGGAAAAGAAACATCGAGTAGAACTTTGTAGGGAAGATGAATGCACCGGGAAAGTCGGTTTTGTCGTCATTGGGTTTTGGATTTCCCATGGGCCAAAAAAGGCGATGCACGCCAAATAGTGAAGAATCACAGTAAAAGCAACATTGACAGAAGATGCATGCACCAAAAATTGGGTTTTGTCGTCACTGGGTTTTGGTAGGGCTTTCTTTTGCCGGTAGTGGACTTTCGTAGAAGACAAATCACAAGAGTAGGGGAAAAAAAAAAGGGACCTCGCCGGGAGAAAGCCTCAAAAAAATATACAATAGAATAATAAAGTAATGATGATATTAATCCTAATTATTTCAAGGTTTTACTTATATTGCCTCTAATTTATGTGGTTGTAGCATTTGCGTTATAATCTTCTATCCATAATGCTTGCATTTCGGTTTTTAACTTTGGTGGTTTTTAATTTCATGTTATTTTGTGATTATATTTTTGCCTCTCTTACCAGAAATATCCACGGTTTTAGGTTCATTATATTTAAAATGCGATTAGTACTTTGATGTAACATAAATTCTAATATGTTGCTTGATCCATCAATTGTGTAGAGTGATCTTGTGATTGGTGAGAAGGCCTGAACTTATTAAATTCGGTTAATACAACACACCAAGAAGGACAAAGAAGGAGAAATCATTTGGTCTGATCGTTCATCACAAGACATTCATGTAAGTGCAATAACAAATCGATATAAATTGAGGTCTTATGTATGTTCTCTATTGACTATGTCTACCTGCTATATTAGGGAAAACTCAAGCAACTTGTGGTTCAATTAACTGAACACTGGGAAGGGGATCAACAATGATTCTATAACAAGTGCTTGGTGAGAAATTGGGATACATCTGAAGAAAATGAGGAGGTTAGAAGTCACCAAGTTAAAGAGGTAGATCATATGATGGTGTGCATGAGGAAGTCGAACAAATGATGACAATGATAACCACTTTTAGGGAAGAAGTTCATGTTGGGATTCGTGATGAAATGCTTCAAAGAGAAACAAGCTGAGCTTAAAGCTACTTGAAGCCTGAGTGCAAGCTCAGTTTCATGTTCTATTTCAGGCACCTATGCATCATTGTTTGGTGTTGCTAGCCCACACCCTCCTTCAAATTAGGCTGTCAACACAAAAAAAAAAAAAAAGACTCAAAAATTTGATTGAAAGTATCTTTCAATTAATTAGAGTCATGTGACTGTACATTTTGTTAATTTTTGCTCTTCCTGAAAGATTGGTGAGATACTTAGTTGATATAAGATGTTGGATTGAATAAGGTCAGAAATTACTGTCGGAGATTTGTGATATAACAACAAAGGATCAATAACAGTGGTTTGAGAAAGGTGAGTTACTTGCAGAATTGAACTTTATTTGTTGTTATTTTGAATAGTTAATACATATGAATCTACTATGAGTTTTGTTTAGTTTATTTTTCTCTATTTTTTGGATTGCTTCTTGCAACCTTCATTCTAACAGAGCTATAACTGGATAAATAAATAATTGTTGGTCAGTGTTTTCTATTTTTGAAGGCTGTAATTAATTTGGTTGTTTGATTTTGTAATTTGTATCACTTTGTTCTAGCCGTAATTTTACTTTTTTACTTCTGTTGTTTATATGTTGAACTCTATCAAACTTTGAAATACTTTTTTTTTATTGAGGTTAGTAATCATTATTATCTGGTTGATATTTTTTGAGTTGGAAGCTTCTTCAGCAAAAACAGAGACCAGCACATTTCAAAATTAAGTTTTCCTTTTAGACTATGTAAACATGTTGAATGACATATGCTTATCAAAAGCTTCTTTTTTAGCTAGGAAACTTTTGGCATGTTAATTGCAGTTTTATTTCTTCAACAAGCTGTGAAGGTACGCATATTTACGTTTAGTGTCTTCATTAGTCTGTACTTGCTGAAAAGTAAGGTTGATGAAAATTTGAAGATTTCTACATGAAAGACTGGACATTGTAAGGGAATTCAATATCACTAAAGGTAAGGATCCTATTTCAGAGATATATCAATATCCATGGCAATATACAAATGGGTTTCAGGGTATTATATTTACCTTTGACTTACTTTTTGCTACTTTGAATACTAGAAAGGCTAGAACGTGTGGTCATATGATACAAGTGCATCAAATTTCCTTAAAAATAGTGGACACCATTATAATTTAGAGGATAACATTTTCACCATTACATGAAGGATGGGTGGGGAGTTCTATTGCGAATTTTACAGTCCCTTGAATGGTATTACTTATTAGCATCATCTGTTATGTCTTTTAGTGCAACTGAAAAAGTTCAGACAAAAAAACCTAGGACGATCTATATTCCTCACCCTTGGGTGCCTGCATTATTAGAGCATTGGAGTATTAAGTTTAAAACCCTTTTCATTATTAGTTATATGCTTCCTTATTGGGAATATGAGCCTCTAATCTGTCATTTGTTTGCTGATGTTGGTTTTGAATAATTCAAGGTATTGATTAGTTGGAAGAGCTAATCAAATGTGGTAGAAATGTTGCTATATTTAGTTGAGTGGAGAAACTTAAAAAACAAGAATCATTGTCAATTGACAATTTATAATTGTATTTCATCCATCTGTTGTGTGATAAACTGTTGAAGTATGTGCGTCTACCGTAGACAATTCAAAGTCTAGGTGGAATTGACAGGATGCTTGAAGAAGGAGCATGTTGCCTCAAGTTCTACAAGATCTTGAGGGTCGAAATTACATGCAGCAAAACATCATCACACTTACTTGAAACCTCATACTATTTGGATTACTTATTAATGCATTCCAATCCTCTGGTTTCACGTACTCTACAACCCTTTGATTAGGCGATACAGAAGACATTCCAACATAAACAATCTGTTCATATATATATAAGAAAATGATTAAGGGTCTTAAATATATTAGTTAATCTAGATTAATAGTGTTTAAGAACCTGACGAATCAATAGTGACAACACCTGTCCAACGCGCGGGGTGACAAACTAGTATTAAGAACAACACATAACCTCTTGAAAACAACAATATCTAACAATGTTTTGTGTTTTAAAAATTATATTGAAATTGAAATATGACTTCTAATTATACATTTATATATTACTAGTGTCTGACCCGCACTTTACTGCGGGCATGGTTTTTCTGGGTTTTACCTTGCAGCCGGTTTGTTATTATTTTTCGTGGGGAGTAGAAATTGTCATGGAAATAACACAGGAAAAATCAATTGATGGAAGCATTTTTGCAAAACTATAAATTCCTCAACATCCAAAGGTACCTCAAAAGATTATTTCTAAAAGCAATCTGTATTTATTCTCCACTAATGTGGGCTCCAAACTTTCTTTGAAATATCATCAGTCCTCAAAAAGATTATTTCTAAAAGCAATTAGTTGTCCCTTACAAATCCAGAAAAATTCAGCAAACCGAAACTTGAGTCAAAGTTCAACATAAACCTCAAAATCAGTCACTATAATTCCCACCCAATTTCATCAAATTCATTAGCTTAATTGATTCCCCGTCTGCATGTGTGAGAAAGGAGGCAGGGGAAAACAGTTAAGATATCACAACATACTCCGATTGTTGTCATTGGCTTGAACGCTACTCTCATGTTTATAACTTCACCGTTGGAGATTTATCCCTATATCATGCCAGAGCTGCTTGTTTTGCTTCTAATTCTCCCATGCTCTTCGGTAAAGAACTCATCATTATGTTCAGTCGCGAAAAAAATATTCTTGCAAAGATGTTCATCAATGTTCAACTACAATCTACTTGAATAAAGACCCAAAAAATAAATCTCCTTTCAATTAAACTCGCTCTAATGATACATTAACCATCCGATAAAAATTCGAAACTGAAAATCCATGCAAAAAGTATCCCATTACTACATAAGTGTATAGTAAACCTGTGATATTAAGCTCCATTCTTGACATTTTCTACCCTTGTCTCTCTCTGCATAAGAAAATTATCAAACTGTAGCAAACAATATCAATTTCAAGGTTGAGAAAGATGGATTCCAACTCAACTCTCCCTCAGTTGGAAGAACATGAGATCATATTCGAACCATAGTTGATTGCTTGGAGGCTTGAATGAGACAGATTGGTCATCCATTTATAGGGGCCATTCGATTCTCCGCTATGCCATATGCATAGGAAGGTCATCTTACATCAATGAGGCACGTATTCAAGTAGGTTGTAAAATAGGAACGAAGAATCAAACAACACTAATAACATAATTCAACCTCAATTGCAATATGTTTTAAATAGAAAAGTACACCAGACTAAACATCAAAGTAGCACCAAGGAATAGAGAGAGAAGATTCAGGCAACTCAAATAAACTTACCATGTCATGGCTAGAGCCAGTGATTGACGCATAGATCTCGATTCTCGACTGAGGAAAGCCATCAATCTGACTATGTAACAAAAATGATGAAAAAAAATAAACATACAAAGAAGAAAGATCAACAATAGAGAATATATGAGAAGCAAAAAATATGCACACAACCATGGGAAAACTATAAGGCAGATTATTGATGACAATTAGTATAAAACATCAAACCCAGCCCCACTCCCATCTTTGTCTCGGGATTTTGAAGATTCATGAACCGAAGCAACGACGTAGGCAGAGGTCAGCAATGATTTAGGACTTTTGTTTGACAAACTCAACTCTCTCTCTCTGAACCCACCTTCAAAGGTCTCTCTTTGTACCTAGGTGTAGAAAACTGCAAAGTCTTAGCGCATCAATCCAACTTACTTGGATAATACTAGCGAATCAAGTCCACTCTAGCATATATTAACAGTGGTAAAAGGATGTGATGCATGAGTAGGAAAAAAGGGAAGCAACAATGGTTTAGATAAATGCTTGAGAAACTTAGACATTCCCAATACCTGGAATCCCAACAAAGTAGCCAATAACTTGTAGAGTTGCGCTAAGGAAATTTATGCATCTCGGTCTGACTGTTTACTTGCAAAAGACCAAGCTAAATCCACCAAGCTATGCAACATAGGAAATCATATATCAAAAAGATTATCAAACTAAAAAGACGACAATTTAAAGTGGAAAGGAACTCTTCTTATTAGAACTCGTCTTATTAACTGTAATACCCCAAACTTCTTTTCTTTTAGGAATTAAGTAGAATCAACATGTGTTGAGTATATATATATGTAAAAAATCATTAGAAATTAATACCGAGTGATTTGGGGGGTGTATGAGTGGTTTTAAAACTGAAATTTTTAACTACAGGGGTAACGGTCCGGACCGTTTTTAAAAGCCGTCCGGACAGATACAGAAGAAAACTGAACAGGGAGATTTTTGGGCATAGGTGTCCGGACACCTATAGAGGTGTCCGGACACCTCCCTAAATCTGCACCCCGAAATTGGTTTAAAACACCTATTTTCGCGATTGCTTTCAAAATACCCGACCTAAACAAACCCTAAACCTCATTTTCTCTCAAATTTCCTCCCTCCCATCAATCTAAGATCATCAACCAAGGTAAGATTACCCTTTTCAAGTTCTTTCAAGTTTGATTCTTAACTTCTCTCTCTAGCTTACATATTCTTAAATCCCTCTCTTTGTTCTAATCTTTCAAGGTTTGAACCCAAACTCATATCCATGGGTTCCTACATCATTTGAGGCCTAAAGGAAGCTTGAATCTCTTCCCTCTACTTGTTTCTACAACCTTGGTAAGTTTCTTAAACCTAAAAGCTAGTATTTAAAGATTGGGTGATTTGAGATTCTAGGGTTTTATGGGTTTTGTGGATTTGGGGGAAATTCTTTAAATTAGATGAAATTAGTGATATAATAGGTTGATTTAGACTTGTTTATGGTTGTATTGCTAGATTCTATTGGCGATTGGAGTAGTAAGCCTGAGTAGGTGAAGTTCAAGAATTTGGGAAGTTTTGGGTAAGAGAAGGTAATGAGTTCTTGATTTATTGGATTAATTTGTATTGGATATGTGCAATTGAAGTTGTTTGTATATTAATTGGGGGATGGGTTTACCGAATAATAGGTTAATTGAGGCCGGAAAAGGTCAAGGTTGAGTATTGATTTACATAGCTAATTTTTGGAGTGCGAGGTAGGGAAATTCCACCCTTTGCTTATATCCTTTGAATATGTCCTTCTATTAAGATCGTTTATCTTTCTAATTGTTCATTATAATTCGTTCTTGCCTTAATTGCACCTAAGGGAGAACAACCCCACTTTGTGATATCCTTATTGTATGATTTGAATTATATTGCATACCCTACTTGTTCAATCTTCCATTGAGCATGAATTACTCTTGAACATGCATCATATAGTTGTATATATATGTATATATATATAGGATGTATAAATACCCGATTGCATAACCATATTGGACATGCATTGTAGTTGCATGGTAGATATCGGGTATGGACCCGTATATCTCCTAGTTGTGATTGATGTGAAATGTGGAATGTCGTTGGGTCGTTCAGGGTTCCCATGAATACGGGAATGCCGGTGGGCCGGATCAGGATTCCACATGTGCCTGAAACACCATGTGATGATGTCGTTGGGCTGTTCAGGATCCCGATATATATAGGGATGCCGGTGGGCCAAGTTAGAATCTCGTATGGTGTGATTAATTACTTGTGTTGGTGTACATGATGTTAGCTATCATATTGTTGCATTTGTGCCTTTTTTTAAGATTTCAGCTTTATGTTATTCATTTACTCTTTATTATTCCCTACTGGGCCTTTCGCTCACCCTCTATTTCTTCTATTCCCTCCTAGCAGGTGAGTCTAGTTCCGGTACTAGGGTCGCGGATCAGGAGGAGGGTGCGTGACTTGGATGGACCCCTGGAGAGTGATAGGACTAGATAGTTCTAAACTTGATATATGTTATTACTATTTTGTCGTATCTATGTTGTTTTGTTGAGACATTGTGTGATGTCCCTATTCGATGATGGGATGGACGGTAGGGAGGGTACTCGTGTGATCGGGACTCCCGAACCGGGTTTGTGGACTTTGTGTCCTGACAATTTCTTATGTTTGCTGGATTGCTATTTGCGCTGGATGTTGATTATATATATTGTTGTGTGGAGAAATTTTGTGTGACTGTTAGGTGGCCTGAGGCCCTGCTTAGAATTGAGAATTTAAAATTGTGATATGAATTGTTAGATGGCCGGAGGCCCTGCCTAGGTTGTGATTATATTTGTGAAAATGCTGCGTGTTACTCCAGGTTGGCATCCTCCGTATTATGGGGAGGTGCTGTCGAAATTTTCGGGGGTATGATGATTGAATTTATTGTAGTTCGATTTAGATGGTACCAAAGGTAACGCATTCCGGGTCGGGGCGTTACATTAACATTTAATAAAAGATTACAGGAATAAATGTCTTTGTATCATTATGATCTATCTTTACCTGAAATTAACAACTTATGTATCATCAACAATACATCTAAAATGGTTAATAATCTAAAGAGCCCCTAATTCACCTAATCAGAAGCATAATTTATATTTTATAAAATCTGAGATAGTGCACCTCATCTTGACAGCCTTTTGTACATATTTTCTTCATCTGTAACCATCCTCCAAATCATCAATCATGTCCTCACCTCACCTGTAAAGTAGAACCTCGAACAATTTGTTAAGTCGCGCACCAAAAAAAAGAAATACTGAGAAGTTAGGGACAAAGAGCATGGAAGCGAGCTCACGAACCTCAACATAACAAATTGTAAATATGAACTCAGAGAAGGCTTTTGGAAATACATAGCAACTAATATCTTTCTTGGGATGTTCAATACCATTGAAAATTCTTTCTTGATATTCTGCAGCCAAGAAATGCATGAATTCTCAACCGACCATCAAGAAGCAAAGCCTACCAATGAACATCAAGAAGTAAAGCCAACCTTATTAGCATCCTCGTTGACGACTATCTCCAAAAAATCTCCGTCGTCGAACTTATCCTCCTCTTTGTTACAGAACCTGTCAAATTTACGGAACCACCGTCCTCCATCATCACCATTATCACTGACATGGAAATCCTAATATGTGATCCAACCCCATTAGATTCAGAGACTTCGATAACCTACTAGGCACAAAGAAATCTAATGCCCAAAAACTTACAAATTAGGAAATTCAAAAGAGAAAAGAAACCTCGGCAACGGACGATAGATAGATAGAGAGACGAGAACGAAGAGGAAAGAGCTTGAACAAAATTAGAAACCACGCCGGTCACCCGTAGAGATACATTAAAAAAAGTAGGTACATGCACCTATACAGAGATGGATGATCTCTCGAAGCCTCCTTCGTTTTGTATGCATATGGTTTTGTCGTTGTCTTGAGTCTTTTGACGTGAAGAAGGTTGTTGGCAACAGCACAAAACGGCGTCGTTTTGCGCCATTAGTTAGTGAACAAAAAAACCCAATCGCGTGAGTAGGATAAAAACTGCCAAATTGCTTGAAATCTTCGGATTTTAGAGTATAGTATAGCTTTCATATTATACAACCACAAATCATGAGACAAACACATCAACATAAATGTTCTTCATAATAGACCTGAAAAATCAGCCCACCCCATGATCACTTCTTGATTTCGCCCCTGATTGTATTCCAATAAATAATTGCACATTATTGTAGGAAAAAAATGTATATTGTAAGTATTTTCTCAAGTTGTTGACTAAAATGGAAATAATAAGTTATAAATAATTGCAAAAGCACATCTTCCGTGGTTGAATCAAACAATGTAATGATGCAAGTATATATGTAACCACAAATCACGTAAAAAAAATTATATAAGAGAAAATTACATATTAATTTTATATTATGCTTATATAGAGAAGCGGATGATTTGGGGTTATTAGATTTTTATTGGTATGAAATAGACCTTAAGATCATGATAGATCCAACTATCTTAATAATTTCAATATCTTTTGATGGGGATAGGGGATTGGTATTATTTCACCAAATCTCCACCATTCAATGCATGGTTGCATTGGATTTGACAACATTACATCCACTAATTCAATGGTGCAGATTTGGTGAAATTGGTGAAATAATTCCAGCCAATCTTTTTCCCTTTTGACGATGCTCTATGAAGATGACATATTATCTACCACCACATATATTGTTTTATTGTCCAAAACCAACTATCTTAATAAATAATAATCACCCTTTTTTATTTGATTGTGGCACGTATCGATACAGTTTTAATTAATCATCAGTTTAATTTATAAGGCACATCAAATCATGTTCTTGTCATATTATTCAAGATGATGACTTCAAAATTAAATTTTACATACAGGGAATTGTTGGAAAACATATGTAGTTGATCTGGTGTAGAGCAAGACAAATCGAAAACTTGATATTAAATCATATCTGTAATATACAAGGATATGCAATCAATATGTATCTCAGACAAATACATGATTTTAAGTGCTAATGTCCCACGTCGGTTAGCCTTGTGTCAACCAAGTGGTTTATATGGGCAAAACCCAACCCCTACATGCAACAAGATCTTTTTCCAAGCCTAGTGAGTTGAGTTTTGACCCATTAGTAGCTGGGCTTTGACCCAGTGAGTTTGTGACTTCGACTTATAGTAGTTGGCATTGGGAGGAAAAAAGTCATGCGGGCCCGATGTATCATCGGAAACTCGACAAATCAAAGCAAAAAATATTATTGACATGTATAGGGGTATTATCAAAAGTGCCTATCATCTAGCAATGGATCTCCAGTCTTCTGGGCCTTCATCCTCTGGTGATGGATTGAGAAAATGGTGGACTTAGCTTTGGGCTCAACAACTCCCTTCGAAAGTGAAGGTATTTATTTGGCATACATGTCTGAATATTATACCAACGAGAGAGAATTTAAGCAATCAACTTGTTCTTTGTATTCATTGTTGTCCCCTGTGTGGATATGGGGTGGATAATACAATGCACGCTCTTTTTCAGTGTCCTTCACTCAAAATTGTATGGCACCAGTGCAGCTTTTTGGGAGGACTTATGTCATTCTATGCAACGAAGTTTCATGGACTGCATATTTAGCTTGAGAAGGTCTATCTTTGCAGATGATTTTCTATTATTTTTATGGCAGTATGGTAGGTGTGGAATTACCTCAATCCGATTGTCCACAAAACTAAGGGAAGACCTTTAGCTGGATTGTTGGATTGGATACCTACATTCCTTGCAGATTTCAAGAGTCGTCGTCAATTCAACCAAGGCAAGTTTCCAATATCTCGTCCTCTTGCAATTTGGACTCCCCTGCCACCAGGTACATTCTCTGTTAATGTTAATGCAGGCCTTAATAATGCGATGTGTGACTTTGGGGTAGGCAGTGTAGTAAGAGACCAAAAGGGCATGCTTGTAGCAGCAGTCGCAATTCAAGTGGGTCTTCTTCAATCCGTGGAGAGTGCTGAGCTATATGTCATACGAGAAGGATTCAAATGAGCAACTGCTCGCCGATTGGAGAGTATTGTGATTCATAGTGATTCAAAAGGAGCTATGGAGGAAATCCAGTCGAAGGATGTTGTCTTAAATGACAATGACAATGTGATTCAAGATATTAGAGCATACGGAGAAACGATGTTGAATTTTAGAATCATATTTAGCCCACAGACTGCTAATAAGGTGGCTCATGCTACTGCTAAATTTGCTCTAACTAGTTCATCTTCATGTGTTTGGAAAACCCCCTTCGAGCCTATTTGACTTAGACAAACTGTCAGATATTCAGATATTCTGGCCTTTGTTTCTTAATAAAATACAGAGTTCCCCTTTAAAAAAACAAAAGAATGCCTTGAATTCAATTACATAAGCAAATTTATATAACCGAGTACAACATTAACAGTTTTATGACATAAAGTGTGTAACCAAAGTAGAATAATGACAAAAAACATAAAATTAACTAAGCATAGCATACAGATATAGGAACACGTAAGGAATGTATATCAGATATATAAACAAAACCAATATGCTTTATTGGAATCAATGCTTGTAACTATTATTCTTATAAATGGCACTTATCATATAATAACATCAATCTAGCTCCCCCTTATTTTCTCTCGTATCATATAACCACACGTCCTCTACGTGGAGTCCTACAGTGAAACGAGGATTTATCATAGGTCAATGTGATTGGTGGCACCGGAGTCGATAACTGAACCTGTATCGCTATGGTCAGATGCAACTAGAGCCTGTCACGAGTGACTTGCATTGTCAGGAGAGTCGTTGATAGATAGTTGAGAGATAAGAGACAAAGTTGGTCTCGTGTTATTCAGAACTCGTGCAACAGAGATAGTCGTTGGTGAGTTGGCGACCGTGACAGCGACAACAACAACTCCTGGCCGTGGTGTCTGCAATCCTAGCATGGCAAATTAATTTGACGAGCATTTCGTGCGTTTTTGAGTTGCTTCCTACGCTCCAAATACCATTTGGGAAATCCATGTTTCCGAAAACAATTATCCTTGGTAAGTTCTAGTACCGTTACAAACATACACAGTAAACCATCTTTATCGGTTATCTTTGAAGGACAAGGAGTACGAGATACATGTCTTAGAAAACATGGCAACCGGCTCACTAACGGACCCTCCAGAACCAAGCTTAATAGTTTGACATTGAGCTTCTCGACGAACATAAAGCAAAAGCTTGCTCTAGTCCAGGAAGAGGTTTAGTCCACAAGAAATCGCTATCAATTTTGTCAAAACATCATCCAAGCCTGCCAAAAAAAAAAAACATATAGACGCTCTCTCATCAGTTCATCCTTGCAGATCTTTATATCAGCGGCACATGTCATCTTAATTGAGCCAGGTCTCATATTCCGTTCATTGGGCTCGGAAAGGGAGTATCAATCATATGGGCCATAGTCTTGGGCTGCGAAGGTTCGTGGGTTTTTAATATTATTAAAATCCAATGGTTCTAAACCAGTAAACCCTCATATGTACGTAGAAAACGCTCTAAAACGATGATATCGATCGCGGAAGAAGGCAAGGTTGGGAAGAGGATGGCAGCTAGGATTGTTTCGATAGCTAAAAGGGTTTCTAGGTCTCAGCCATCCCTACTGCAGCACTACGGATCTCAAGACTTTCTCTGCAACCGCTCATCCCCGCTGACTCGTCCACCAAACTCACGAGTCCAATCTGTATTCGACGCAACAGTTACAAGGAAATTGCAGCACTACGGATCTCAAGACTTTCTTCTTCGACCGCTCATCCTTTTCTAATCCGCTGAATCGGCCACCACACTCACGAGTCAATTCTGTATCCCAACGCAACAGATAAAAAGGAATTGGAGGTGATTCTTTTCTTCTCTTTTTAGTATGATTTATGATGTTAGATATTTTTTTTTTCCTGCAAAGGAATTTAGTTTTGACCAATTTCAATGGTTTGTCATGGTAATTTCTATATGTGCAGAGTTATTATGTTTCCTTGAACATAACCTTTATCTTTCCACTTTGCATACTTTTCCCCTTCCCTGTGCATTGTTATTTGATAGTTCATAGTTAGGGTTATTGGGTTATATTTTTCTACTAAATCCGTGATATAATAAGGAACAACCCCAATTGTCTTTGACTTAGGATTTGAAAGGCGAAAATCCCTTATTACAGTAAAGTACACTTCTTGAGTTTGGAATATAATTCTCATTGTAGATAACCTTCAAAACTCAAAAGAGGGGTTTCAGTCCGACCAACATGTGCTCTCTGCGCAAAACTGAGGAAGAATCTATCAGCCACAGCTTACTCCACTGTAATTGGACTAGGAAAATCCGGTCTGTGATTTCGAACTTGGTCGTTTTCAGTTGGTGGTGAATCAAAACCCAACTTTCGAGTTGATAACTTTTATCTCTATTTGCAAAGACAATCCCAAAATTCTACAATGCATTCGTCTAGCTACGTAATGATTAATTTGGTGAGAGATAAATAACATGGTCCTTCTTGGACAAGGAAACAGACTTAGACCATTTCATAGACAATTCACATAGTAATCTGAAGTTCTTATTTGCTAGATATTGTAACAATTTTGGGAGATCTATCAGCCTTGTTGGCTCCTAATTTTGTTTTCCCACATGCTATGTAGTGTGTTTTGTTCTTCATTTCCTGTGTTTTTTGTGTATTTCTTGTTGTTCTTTTTTTTCCCCTAGGGTTTTCACCTTCTTGGTGGTCCTGATTATTGATTATCTTTGCCTTCGGAAAAATAAAGAGTCTTCAAAAAGACATTATGGTTTTGTAGTTTATTTGGGAACATTAGATTTTGAGATGGAAAGTGAATCTGGAAACAGAGTAAAGTTGTTTCATTGCTGCCTGTGTTCAATCCTTATAAGCAGTTTCTTTTGTTTTAACTTTAAGGTGTATGCATATGCCTGCTCTCCCAGAGTTAGCAATGGTAGCTTTGTGAACTGGGTTTGACTGTTGTGTTTAGAGGTTGAAATACGTGGTCTGTAAATGTTACCATAAAGGCATAAACAGTGTTTTGGGGCCTATTTTTGAGGGTATTTTTTTTTCACTTCTAAGGCTTGAGAAGGATTAGGGTATTGAAATATTGTTTTGGAGTGCTTATTGTGAATCATAGCTGAAGGCTACTGCATAACAGATTGTAAAATAGAGAGAGCAGGAAGAAAATAAAATATTTGGAAAAGTGTGTATCTATTTCAGGTTCCATTTGGTATTCTTTCTTTTATGCCTACCCTTAACAATTTCATTTGAACTTTTTTTTTTGGTTGTATTTAGAGGGCTGGCTACGTATGTGTGTTTGATGACTTTGGGCAACAAATTCTTAATATTAACATGAATTATAGTTTTACTTATGGTATTTTGTATCATGAAAAGGATTTTTTGGCAAAGTTGGACCTTACCATGGAGGAAGTTAAGAAAGCAAATGCCCAAGTGCTGGAGTTGGAACCTCTGGTAGAGGAATTCCGTGTTGTGGCAGCCAAATTTATTGAGGATGCTTATTCGGTAAGTGCTAAGTGATTCGACTGTTTGACTAAATGTTGACTAAACAGGTCTGATGTCGCATTTTCTGATTTGTCTACAGAAAAAATTAAGATATCAAGTCCTTTATGAACGCCGTAATGTAACCCGTAGCTGTGTGGCAGTTGGTGCCGTTGTCATGCTGTTAATTGGACGCTACTTCTAGGGGTTGCAGCTGGAAAGTGAAGCAAACTGCTTTATATTATCTCCTAATCAACTTTGAATGGATTCCTTGTTATGTTTCTATGCATCATTCCATGTCGTTGAATGTAATTATGGGAGGGTTTGGTGTTGGTGTTTGGATTCCAATGGCAACTAACTTAGGATTTACTATTTTACCAAGTATATGGATAATGGATGGTCTATGCATTTTCTTTGGATCTATTATGGAAAAGAGGACAAGATTTATGATATTATTATAAATTATTTTTCTTGTGTAGTGAGGATGTTGATAAGGGTTGTGGATTCAAAGGTAGAATTCTCTCTGATTATACCACGCTTTCATCCCATGTCATAAGCCCCATAATCTTATTGGGCCATTATTATGTTATTTACCATTGACAAACCATTCTCACTCTAAATCCAAATAGCTCCTAAAATTACGAGTTAAGCCTCATTTCACCTAAACATTTTTTTGGTAAATCTGAGGTGGTTTTATGGATGAATAAATGACAGACAAAATGAGAACATGTAATAGACCCCAACATACAAAGAGGACCAGACTGAGAGAGCCTTCAATGAACTTGGATCAAGTAGTCTCTCCAAAGCCAACCTTACAAACTCAATAAATATCCAATTGTTCAGGGGACAAAAAGAACAAAATGGATGAGCTAAAATGGTCTTTAGAAACACAAAATTATGCTTGAATCATTCAAAAGATGTCTCTCATTGATCTCCACGCAGCGACTTAATAATATCATAAATCACCTGGATCAATGATCCAATAAAGAGAGAGCTAAAACCTGTCTGAAAAAAACTCCTCCGAAGGCAAGATAAACACAGAGCAAATATCCAAGGCAATGTTACTGAAAATGAACAAAGCACAATCAAACAATTTAGGTCATGTTTGGTATCACTACCGTTTTCTGTTTTTTGTTTTGATTTTCACAAAAAAAAAAAAAAATTAGTGTTTGTTTGTTTTTTTTGTTTTCGTTTATATGGAAACTTATAATAGGTTTTCAAAATTTTTAAAAACACAAACATCAAGTTTTCAAGAGTTTTTAAAATACCACACACATGACGACCACCATTCTCTCTCAAACGAATTACGTATCGACCCTTCCCTCATTTTCGGGTTGAAAGTGAAATTACCAATTTTACCCTTTTATCAAAATTACCAAAATACCACTCACTTATTTCATTGAGTTGCATGCCTGATTGTCGAGACTCAATCACTATCCATACTGTTTACCCCACAACAACAAATCTCCTTTGTCCGGATAATTCTCGAATATTGGAACCGATAATTCATCTATTCCCACATCAATAGTATTTACGTTCAAGTCTTCCTCTTTTTTGATGGGTATATCGACAATCGTAGCATCAGTGCTTATCTCATCTTTTCTCGACGAAGTGTCATCTTGAAAATCATATGATGACGGGGAATCACTAGAATCACTAGCATGGGAGTGACAAGGGGTTTTTTTTGTGGGTACTCCTACGTTGATGTCGTCCCTTCAAGTTTGCAGTGACCACCTCTTCCAAGTGAGCCAACTGTTGTTTAATGTCTCGAATATTGGTTTGAACTGCCATGCGTAAAGCCCGTAGGTTAATCTCCAATGAACTCCCTTCTAAGCTAGACTCCAAATTCACCATCTTCCGATATGAGATTCTCATTAAAACACAACAAAAGTATCAAAGCCTGCTCTCATCTGCTGTGCTAAGCTTCGTTTGGCTTCTCTTCGATTGTTTGGGATGAGGTTAAATGCCACTGAGAGTCTTCCAGATGCTACCGCCTCCGCCATCGAAACACCAAACGTCCACTAGCGCCTCTAATAGCGGAGTTGCTACCCAAAAATAGAAAATCTTTTTCTCTTCCAAACAATCACCGGTATTCTTTCATTCTTTCCTGTTTTTGTTTTTTCTTTTGAAAAGAATCTTTTGATTGCATATATTGATGGGTAGATATAATGTGTAGATACTCATAAATTTTCTTACATTCATGGACTTAATCTAACAAGAGAGAACCTTATGCAAGAGAGAACCTTTTGGTAAGAATTGTACTTGGGTTGTCTTTGTTTTCTCAGAAAAAACATGAATATGGGATGTACTTAGAATGTGAATTTTTAATGGGATTTTCTAGTAAATGGGTGTGAATGAAAAAATGAGAGGGCATCTAGCCCCCACCCAAAGAACTCGTAGTTATTTGATTGGAACAAATCCCAATATGAATTTCCATCACCGTTATATTAAACCTTAAAAATCAAATTATAGAACACACAACCTGAAAAAACTCGGTCTTAATTTGTGTGCTAAAGGCATGAATCCATAACAACATTTATCCTTCCTTTCCTTGCAAGTTGCATGAGCATGAATCAAAAGTCACATTGTAAATCAACTTCAAGTACTCATTCATCTCTAATCTACCATACTTGTTCTCATTCTGATAAAGAAAGTGCAACAATTCTTTAAAGAAGCCAACTTCACATGGCAAAAACAATTCCTCCATTGAACCTGAATCCATATTCCTCTCTACCACATCAAGACAATGAAGATAGGTAGACTTAGAAACTTGGTAGGAATCAAGAATCGGTCCCGGTTCAATCCGACATAGACCGTGAGGTAACCGGAGGGGATATGAGCTAACAAAAGCGACGACCATGAAATTCTGGTCATGAAATTGAGAGGGATAAATGAGAAGCACTTGCTATTGGTAAGACCCATTTAGGGCGTTGGAGAGAAACAAATCATCAATTTATAAATAGATAACATGGATGGATTTTGCAAGATTGATTTAATATGGTGTTCTTGTTTCTCCTAGTGACAGGTTCCTAAGCTAGAAAATGATTTACAAAGTATTTGAAATTTTTATCTTTGACATACTCCATTGTTTTGAGAATCAATGATTACGTGAACACCGTCCAAAAATTAGGATACAGATGTGTGGATAACGTCCAAAACTATAATATGAGTACACCATCTTACTATGTTAGGATAAACTAAATGCTATTTCGTTGATTGAGTCTTCAAGTCTAAAGAGTATAATAAGAAGAAGAAGGGGAAAAAAAACAACTAAGAATCCAAAATTCTTTTAGAGAACCCGACACAGATCGTATATCCATAACCATGTCATGTCGACACAGGTATGACGAAATATATTGAAGAGTTCAGATATCATAGATTGCAGTTGTTGTCGGAGTTTCACTTATAATTACAATGGAAAAACCTTGGTACATGAAATCCCAACTTAAAGCTTTCACTATTCACTCTATATATACATGCAAGGAAACAACACCTGATGTGCAAAGCCGGTGCAGTGAAGGTGGGTCTAATAAGGGCGTGCATACAACATTTAGTATAGTGTAAAAGTCATTACAAGCCTGCATATCCATCCTGACCGACGTACCAACTTTTTCTTGGTACCGAGAAGTTTGCCTCGTTTCTCCTGATGCTGCTGAAATTATATCTGGATATCAGTAAGGTGGCCAAGGAATTCGTTTACATCTTCTAGACTTCAACAGCATTTATGAAATTGGAAAGTGAAATAATTTCAGATGACTTGAAGATGTCACATGTTGGCAAATATGCCAGCAGTAAAATCAATGGTCAACATTTTGAATAACGGTCGACAAGAGCCTTGCCTTTTCTGGTGCAAAAAACCGTGCCTGCATAAAACCATGACAAGCTTAGGCCAAACTCAACAAACATCTTCAACTCGTAGCAAAGAGAGTAACATTACCAACTACAACAAAAATATTGCAATCACATTTATAAAAGTAGTAATAGGTCGTAGCTAGGGCGATCCTTATCAATCGATTCTCAAGTTAGTGACGCTTACAACTGAATTTCTTCTCCATTATTCTGGTCTAAAATTAATCTCCCCTCCTCTGAACAGGAAGGAAGTTGTTGAAGATACATTGCCTCAGTCAATTTTGACAATCGCTGTATAACAGGTGCTAGATGAAACTCATCGCCTCGACAGAGATTTTAAATATTAAGAGTGGTTTGTCATGATGGCACATCAAAGGAGTAAGGACAAGGCGGAGAAATATATATGGAAGATGGAGGAAGTGTATATAAAAGATGTTTACATACTCCATGCATGATGCAAAGTTATAACAGGTGTAAGGACTTCAAATTTCTCACTGTCAACAGAAATCATATCTGGTAATAACAGTGAATGCATGCTTCTTATTCAGCTGCTCAACGTGTTGGCATGATGGACACTGTGGTCTGTGGCATTAAATGTCTTATAACAGTGAATGCTGATAAAACTGCCAGTATATCATCATTCATAATGCTCAAATGCAGAGGGTTTGTCGGAATTGGATAGATTGGTTGGTGTTTTTAAACGCAGCCACAGCTGCAGGCTATAAGCATGTACATGAATGTCTAGATCAATGCAAACTGCCAACTTACTGGTACTCTAAGCTCATTAGAGATAGAAGAGACATATAATGCAAATTCACGATCCTCATAAAATCCAATCAGAAAAATTTGAGCCAAATTCGGTATCTACAAATAAAAAAAAAATATAAGCAAAACTGCAAAAGATTCAAATCATATATTCATATCTATTTGTTCTTTATGTATACAAAAGCAATAGGAAGCAAAAGAGGCTCACTCTTTTACAAGCAGAGATGGGATGGTGAACCATAGGCTGCCCAGCCAATGGAAACAGAGGTTTCGGAGTATTGAAAGAAAGAGGCCGATATCGTGTCCCTTCAAAATCGACAAACAAGAACAAGAACAATTGCGTGAATTGCCAATATGAACATTCACTAATATGGAGAACAAAAGAAGTTGAAGTGCAAAAACAGTACCTTTAGTGGGTCCACCCACCATGATAACAGCGACGACCTTCTCCTCCGAGCTCTCCATGTCCAAAACCTCAGATCTTGAGCTCCCCAACCTCGCCTTCAGCTTAAACACATATGCTAGTTGTTCTAATTTTCCCTTGATTACAGGACAAGAAAAGTAGTTTCAACGTCAGATTGAAGAAACGTGAGTTGGGTTCAGATTTGAAACCGATACAGCCTCGTCTCTCCCGTTCTGATTGGCCATCCAAAGATGCCTATGAATTAAAGCCAGCTGTCCAAAGTCCACACCTTACAACGCAACTTTACGACTCTGGTAAGGTGGCAGATTGCATTGATCTAGACATTTTCTTCCTTCATAAAGCCAACTAAACAGTTTTTTCAAATGACAGTATGGAAATCCATGTTGCCCCTATCCTAGAGTGAGTGCCTTCGCTTAATTACAGACTTACAGTCAACTCAAATCTACAATCTTATAGGTTTAATAGTCATCATATATGTTGGGGTGCAACTGCCTCCACAGTGTTTGCTAATACTGTGGACGATCCTGTCTGACGACCAAAACATAAAGCATAACATTCAGAACAGAAAAAATGTTTCTATCATGTAATGTATGCAATTTGATTTGCATCCAAGAGATTTTATGAAAATGGTAGAGAAAATAAAGTCTACTGCCTCTTGCAGTATCACATTGAAAGAAACCTACACTACAATACTGGTTTCACAATTGCGTCCTAATTAAATGACTCCTAGAATTTAATAAACAAGTTGAAGTCCAGAAAAAGGAAGTGATACCAAATTACCAATAAAGTCATGCACATGGTTTGCAGAAAAGGTAGAAAAGCATTCACTGTCGAAGCAAAGCATGTGTTGGATTCCCATAATAGTATCCACGAAACTTTAGCCCTAGCTGTGGTCGACAGTCTACTATTTGTGCACATAAAGCTTTATTTATGAGAAGACGACCTATGATCCCAAGTGGGCTACCTATTCATTTAAAAATCAGATCAAAATTAATTTACAGCTAAACAGAGTAATAATCATTAAAAGAAAATTCGCGGATGTTCCAAAGAGAGTTATTGAATGTATTTGTTTGTCAACTATCATAGCTTAGGAAATCATCTATTATATATACACCATCATCATGCAATTCAGGGAATCAAAGAAGGGAACCAACAAACCTTTGCTAAATAACCACGGAAGTCTTCAGGGTGACTTGATATTAACCCATCATAGACAGACACCGCATCGCTGACATGGTCCCAGTCAGAATAGGCTTTTCCAAGAAGTAATTCAACCTGTAAGCAGCCCAGAAAAGAATTAAAAAGAAATATATAGTATTCAACCTGAAAAAACTCATGAAAGAGTTAAGATAATGAAAAGAAAACTGAGCTAAAAAATGGTATAGGAAACTATCCGCCTCTTTGTTCCCATTAGACATTTCTGTTCTCAGACTTTCAGGAGTTGCAAGAAGGACTTGAACAGCCTGCATGAAGAGGAGTTTAGGAGAAAACAAAAAAACAAGAACAACGAGAAATGAAGGCACAAATCCTAATTTCTTTCAGTCTAATAGGCAATAATAAAATACAACAAAAGGAGAAGGGCATCTGGGTAACCTCAATTCTAGGTCATCAGAAGGCTGTTCCACTCACCCATCTTCCTAGGAAAATGTTCATTTATCCATTCCATCTACTGTAGGATTTCTTCAATCGTTCAAAAATTTTAAAAATTATAGGTTTCCTCCAATAAGCAATAGAAAATCTTCTACAAGGAGAATTTTTAAAGCACCAAGAACACTGTCGAGATGATTTGGAGATAGGCGATAGCATGAGGTATGAATGGGGAAAAACTGAAAATAAAAAGTGCATGCTACAAAAAAAACATGTGATCAGTTTCTATATGCAGCTGCTCATGATAGAGAATAAACCGCGGAAACAAGATCACGAATCCACATCTTAAATAACATATCTGAGACTCCATCCAAGTGGTGGGAGAAACAACAAATTCTATGAAGATAAAATAGCAAAAGAAAAATAACTCAAAATATATTGAAGGAAATCAATAACATGATACAATTTTAAGACTAAGAAATAATGTAGCATATAACTTGTATCTCAAACCACTGACTAAATACATACCTCATTTGGTTTCTTAGCAGCAAGTAAAGAAATGACATCCATGTCCAGTAATAATAATGTAAAATTAATCACATAGAAATGCATTCTATCATTTCAAACTAAAATCTATGAAGTTTACATCAAATGCATCACAAAATTTTGGGTGATTGTTCATACAGATCATCCAAATTAAAAATGGAAATAGTACTAACTCAAAAGGAGATATTATTCATGAAGTATCAGAAGAAAAAGTATTCCTTATTTAGAAGTTTATGCATCTCTGTCCAAGTCAGAAAAGAAATCCTTTGATATAAAAATAAGAATGGGTATTGCTAGAAATCGGGGCCAACAAAACACTCTATTTGGTTTGGTATTGTTCTTCAATGACCAGTGTGATTTCTACATCTCATATATGTAACTACAACATTAAATGAATCTTAAGTTACTCATACATATTTGTCCTTATTGTCTATTGAGCAATGCACCAGTTATGGTAATCTATGATGCATCTTCACCCATTCAATAGGTTGCCACTTACCATATCTTAATCGCAAGAAAACGAACTCTAAGTAGAGGAAGAAGAAAATTAGAAGAGTGGGATAAGATAAAAACCCAACAAAAATTTTTTTTGTTTGATTTTCCCGAAGGTCCATAGTTGATTTCAACTTAGAAATCAAATGTACTTGGTTTAATTTGCTTTCCTATAAGATCAAGAATGAATCTGTAAACTAAATCAACTACATACGCCACAAAGGAACCCAATACACGTTATACGTGTGTATGGAAAACCCTAGAAGTTAGAATGCATATCTGCATGCATGAGAGATTTTCTACTGATACTCTCTTGTATGCATCACACGCCTGCTCAGAGAGTAGAAACACATACTGGGCTCCATTTACAGTGAATTCAATTGATCTATACTTCCTAATTTTCTACCTATGTTTCATTAAGCGAATTCGGACGGACTGTTCGACTTTAAGAATTAAGATATTACATAGACCATGGGCCTTGTTATAATGCTGAATGACGGTTAAGTAATATATCATACAAGGGTAATAACAGAGATAACACACTGCATCCACACCTTCTCTTCACCCCACATCTTGTTCTATTAAATATCAATGCAGCTCCCTTTCGCAAGTCAAGCTAACATTGCCCATAAAACAGTCTAACATAATGAAAAGAAGGAAATTGAGATTATAGACACTGTCAAGGTGTGGTCCACATAGCTTTCATGAATTTGCCAATAAGTACGGTGATATATTCAATAATGCCCCTAAGAATAAAGTATCTATCCTATTGTAAGCATCTTCATCTTGGTGTACATAATATTTCAGACCAACCACATCATTGCAAATATTGAAAAACAGTCATCATCATAATCAGGATCAATGCTTTTATCCCAAACAAAGTTAGGGTTGGTTACATGAGTTCATACAAGAAGTTAATGACAGTACACTGCATTATGAGTCCATATCATTTTGAGTCTCCCTCTCCTCTTTTTAGCATCTCTGCTAGATTTTCTTTCTCAACTCTATGCACTAGCGAATTAACACCTCATATCCTCATTCCTTCAGCAATTACAATATGAACAATTTAAATAACATATTTTTCTGTGGTAGTATGAAAAAATAATACACTAAAGCCAATTTAATTCTCTTCTCCTCTTCTCTTCTTCCATAACTATCTATTTCAAACCATACACCTTCCATTTGTCAAAATCAACTCTTATGTATAGACATTCAAGCTAAAGTCAACAAAAACTAGTCAGGACAATAATCTAATAAAGCAACCATTAGTATATAAATGTCTTACATCTTGGGAAACTGGCCATGGAAAAACTCCTAAACGCAGCAGCACTTCCTTGATAATCCTTGAGTTCATATTTAACTTCTCCAAGCAAAAGGAAAACGTTAGGGTCGCTTGGTTTCTCTTGGAGAAAATCCAGATCATCCTCTCCATATGTCAATAGAACAATAAAGGCCAAAAGGGCATCACATTCAAAGTATATTTGTCATTGAAACCAAAAAGAACCAGCCTTTGTCAACTTGTAAAGTCCTGAAGCAGAGAGACAGCCCGAGAATACTCTCCTAGTTCGGCCAATGTTACTGCAGCTCCCTGCAAGACCAAATTGAACGAATTCCAATTGCTGGGATATTCTAAGGAGAAAAATAAGGCCTTTGTCTTGGTTGCAAAGACAAAATCCATTTTGATATTAACAAAAACAATGGCATCTTCAGATAGTGAAAGATACATCATACATATATCAGAGGCTCAACAGACACATCAACCGTGGATGTACTTTAGACAATTGATACCACACATCACCATTATCTCCATATTCTAAATGCCCAAACAATCTTAGATATTAAAAACCAAACAAATAAAATAATAAATGAAGCTTTCGGCAGCTGTTGTTTGTCAACCTTATCCTATTTCTTTCGCACCTTCTATAGAACTACATCTATAGAATCAAGCATGTCATAATTAAGTCTACCAACCAGACCAAAGTGTTTGGCTCATGTCTTAGACATTGACTCAAGCAGCAAAGGTCTTTTTGGGGTTAAGATATGACATTGAGTCAAAATCCCACAAAGAAAAACCCAAATAACGAAATTTCTATCTACTCCCAGTTTAGTAATCTATTGATAGATTTTATGCAATTCAAATCTACAAGAACTACAAACACAAGATTCAGTTTGTTTCTCAAGAATTCAAGTGGTAGAGTTGTAGTAGTGTAACCTAGAGGTCACATGTTCATTTCTTGGAAAGAACTCCACATATTATGTGGGGTAAGGTCTATGTACATCTAGCTTGTCCCCGAACCTGCCCACTGGGGGAGCCTTGTGCACGGGAGTAGTTTATTTTTTTGCAGGATTAAAAGTTTCTAAACCTCGCAGACTCAAATTTGATCAAGATTCAAAGATTAAAAGGGGTAGCATAGCTCACACGCTTATTCAGAGAGTACTTTTTTTACAGTATTAAAAGTTTCTAAACCTTGCAGACTCAGTGATTTGATCAAGATTCAAAGATAAAAAGGGGTAGCTTAACTCACACGCTTATTCAGAGAAGCATCCTTCATTAGTACAAGTATCAACCATAGATAATGAACAAAACAACGACTTCGATAAACTATATTCCTTCCTATGAGTGGTTCTTGTTATTGACCCCATTAGATTTAACATCCAAATCCAAGGCAAATAAAATATAGCTGAAAGATCTACTTCAAACCTCAATAAAAAAAGAGTAAACAACTCTCATGCACAAGGCTCCCGAAAGGGCTGGATCGAGGACAGACAGGATGTAAGCAGACCTTAACCCCACGTAATATGTAGAGAGGCTATTTTCAGGAATTGAACATGTGATCTCTAGTTTGCACTCCTACAACTCTACCTCTATCTAGCAGCAAAAGCACATATTTATAAGTTTGTTAGTTCACATTCGCGTGTCTTTGGTTGTACCATGTTCAGCGCTCTTTACTAATCCCCAAGGCCGTTGCATCCTTTGGAGAAGCAGTAAGCATTTGTTCATATTGTGTCAGCCTTATCTGCAACAAATTAAAGAGGAAAGTAGTTAGAATCTTAGTATTATTCCTGAAAACACCTAGTATGCAGTAATGAGTATATTATTGATCATACTGAAAAAAAAACCTCCAATGAGAAGAATTTTAAAACATAATTTATGGGAACAATAAGAGTGTGTTTGATTGGAGTTTTGAAAACAATTTTCTGTTTTTAAAAACAAAAATGATTGTGAAAATTTGTTTGGCACATGTTTCTAGTAACATGTTTTGAGAATGATGAAAACTACTTTTTGTTTTTAAAAAGCAAAAAACCAAAACAACTACATGAAGTTTTGTAAAATTTGTTTCCAAAATCCTTTTTAGAAACTTAAAAAAGGAAACTATTTCCAAACACACTCTAAGTTATTGCCTTGCCAAGTACAAATTAAGGGAAGCACTCAAAATTGTTTCAATTAACCCCTTGTATGGAAACAGATAACAACCCAAATGAAAACAAGTAAAAACATAGAAAGGTGAGAACTGAATATTGTCCCTTCGTTGTGCAGTGCCAAAAGAATAGTGTGATACTATGATCAACACCGGTAATAGCAAATGAAGCAATAAAATTCAGACTAAGTACAATTTTGGCTCTTTAAGCTTCAACCAACCTCCATTGATTTAAGGCTTCCATACAAAAATGGTCCTTGTGGTTTGACATAAATCATTGTTGCTCTTTTTGGTTTCTTGATAGAGCAGATATAGTCCCTGAGGTAGCAATATTTACAGGTTTTGGTCCTTCCAACATTCCTTATGTTGCCACACATCCAACAGAACATTCTCATTTCTACAAAATTCATTTCAGGCATGTTGACATTCATGTCATGAGATTTGACTAGGCAACATTCAGCAACCCTCCTCCTTTAGCTTGGGACCAGATGTTTACCTTGGCAGTCTGGTGGCATAGGAAAATTGGTATAAATTTTGAAAACTAATTCAAGATGTCCAAACTCTGAAGGTCTGCTCTGTTCAAATGTTTGCTAACTATTAGGCACCCACACGAACTCTCAGAAGAAAGCCATGACTGGAAAAGCCAATCTTCACTACACCAGTAGCTCAACAACCAAAAACCCATGGTCGTTGTATCTAGTATACACCCCCCCCCCCCCAAAAAAAATGCATTTGTTTTTGCTACCAGTCTCGTAATTTTCGTATAAATAAGATCTGAAACAATAATTTTTGTTAAGAGGTAGAAAACAGAAAAATGAATGTTATCGGAACCCAGCCTCATTGCATATTACAAGCTTAGTGACCGTGCTAGTTAGTGCATCTAGAAACATTAAAAAAAGAAGAGAAAGTTAAATCACCTGAAGAGTATCTTTCTCTTCTTTGGACAATTTTTTATTGACCTCTGCAGTTTCCTCTGTGGGACTATCACTGGACAATAAAGGAGCAAATGAACATCTGACTTTTCGTCTGAGAATGCAACAAATAATTTATATTGGAGAACAAATAAAAGAAGTTACTACTGAAAAGTCAATTACTACAGCTCCCATGATAAGAAAGCCTGCTTAGAAAGCGTGGACTTGGTGTTTTTATCATTGAAAAAACTCCAAATACAAGCATTTTTCAAAACTTGATAGAAGTTGGCCATACTCATAAAGATTTTAACAACATGATAACAAAATATATAAGTGCTTCAGACGTATTGGTTTTGTAGACGAAATGTTTAACTTTGTAACCTTTTAAAACATGCTTCTTCTGAACATGTAAATGATCAGACAATCAACAGCCCCATAACTCTTCTTGATTTTGATGCTCATGTTTCACGTAATTTTCATATGTCACTTATGAAAGGAAGAGACGGAGATAAAACTAAGTTTGCAATTTTTTTTTTTTTAACATCAAAACAAAGAGTTGCAATCGCTAAATCAAGTAGTTTCAAGAAAAGATAAAAGAAGAGAGGATTATTAATGTAGAACGCATACCTTCCAGAGGGAAGAAAGTCTCCAAGGGCAAAAACCAAACCAAAGACCACAACAGCTACTCCTACTTCAATCTATTCAATACCAAAAGTTCCAAATTACAGATCCATGGTCCTTGCAGATAATAAATTTCCAAAAATACACCCTCAAAATAACTAGAGATGTTCAACCTTAGCTCCAAGACTGATTGTCTTCTTCTCTGACTCAACTGGTGCATCATAGTCTATTGCTCCAAAAGTTCGCTTTTCTTCTTCCTTTTTCTGCTCAAGAGCTGACCTGCAGAGTGAAGAGAAGGAATAATCTCCAGGGAAAAGGATTCCTATGTATTATAAATAGGTAGAACTCATCAAATCAACTGTTAAGACACAAATAGAATTTTAAAACAAATATTTCCGACAATGTTGCTAATACTAGGAAAAATTGAAACTTTATGGTCAAACAACATAGAACCTCCATCCATCAGAACCTAACTTGTAACGCATTAGATAAATTCAAACAAATCCCGATGGATATAAACAAAAAAGTAGACCAAGCTTTGAGATCACACTAAATAAGAACCCAAAGAAAAAGACTGCACACAGCAGCCACTCCACTGAAGATAGAACACTCCTAGAAACCAAATTATATCAGATTGGAAAATTACAATTATTAGCATGTTTATAACAACTTATTGATATGTCCTCAGTTATCTAGACCCTTTAAGTAGGGCTCATGTCAATGCAGCAAAAGCCATTATCAAGGTGCTGGTCATTCAAAATTGACACAAGTTTGCCAAGAACACAAAATTCCAATTATTAGATATAACACCATAAACTCAAATTGGTTCACTCAAACAATGGAGGCCATTATCTGACATATTTCCTTGATGTCCTGTAAGTTTTACAACAAAAGAATCCAGAGAGAAAAACATATAACTTGAATAGCCATCCTTTTGAACAAAAATTTGAAACTCATGACATCCATGCCACAATATCCGGGAATGTGGTAAAACCCAGCGCAAGGCATTTGTCACCACTATGGTAACAGGTCTTTACACGACAATATTCCAAGAATAAAAGTTAACACAAATACTCAAAGCACAAAAGACAAAAGTCTCTTTCTTCTCTTCTGTTCATCCACCGGTGGTTCTTTATACAGTTTCACCTAATAAACATTCACAGAAGGAAAAACAGATATCAGCACCTTCACATAACAGTTTTAACTTTTAAGTTAAGATTGCTTGAAACAAATTACCAACAAGTTTATAAAAGGATGCTTTACAGCTAAGAAGGCATAAAATAATAACATATTCGACCACCCTGCCACGGGAAAAAAGTTTAATGGGAGGTGCACTTTTTGTGTAGGGTCTGGAGGCAAGAAGAGGATGCATGCACAGTAGGTAACTAAAAAAGTATAAAACCTTCTAACTGCTTTCAGCTTTCCCTCAAATTCAGTGACCATGGGCATATTTTTTGAACTTGAATTAAGTTGAGAACTTAAACCAGGGGCACCTGCAAGGAAAAAATCATTTTAGTTGACACAAACAAAAAAAGAAACAGCAGGCCTCATTTCTGTCATTTATTATGCTCATTACTTAAAATTTTGGTTTTGTTGTTGTAGTAACCGGTTTTCGTCCGGCCAAAAACAAAATACAAAAATAAAAAATAGTAAAAAACAAAAAAAAAAGAAGAAACAAAAAAAAACAATAAAACAAAATGATAAGGTGGTGGAAAAAAAAGAAAAGAAGAGAAAAAGGGGAGTGAAATCGGTGGAAAAGAAGAAAAGGGGGAGAAAGAAGAAAAAAGGGGAGACGTGGGGCAGAGTGGGAGAAAAGAAAGAGGAAAAAATAAATTAGAGAGAGGTGGCGTGAGAGAGTGGAGAAAAAAGAGGAAAAAAAATAAAAAGAAAGAAGAGGAGAGAAGAAGTGGCAGGATTGAAGGAGGAAAAGAAATAAAAAGAGGGAAGGAGGAAGGTGGCCGGGGGGAAGGGGAGGCCAAAGGAAAAGAAGAAAGGCCAAAGGAAAGAGAAGAAAAGGAAGAGAAGAAGGAGTTTGATTCTTTTTGGTTTTGTTCTTCTGGGAAGGTAATAGATCCACTCATATTTGACACTTCTTGTTCCATTTCACTATTTATGTTCCTGTAGTTCTACTTTGCATCTCTTTATTTCTGATTCCTTGGATCTGGCTTTCTTTCTTTGGATTTGATTGTTGAAGGTTTATGTCCTTGTTTGCTCACTATTGAAATAAGGTTTTTACTCACTTATGTTGGTCCGGCTGTAACATATGTTCTTTGAATGTTGTGATGTATTGGGTATATATACAAGTTTATATATATATATATATATATATATATATATATATATATATATGTGTGTGTGTGTGTGTATGTATATGTATATATGCTGGGTTTTTGATATCTATATGTATGTGTTTGTATATATACCGGTTCATATGTGCTTATATATATGTGTTCATATGTGTTTATATATGTATATACGGTGTGTGTATATATATAGTGCAGGTGTGTATATATATATATATGGCATGTGTATTTGTATGTATATGCGTACAGTACGTGTATATATACTATGGTATATATCTATGTGTTTGGTCTACAGTGTATATATATGTTGTGTGTGTGTGGGTATGTGCGTACAATAGGTGTGTGTATATATGGGTGCAGTATATTGTGTATATATATATATATATATATATATATATATGTGTGTGTGTGGTGTATATATATATATATATATGTGTGTGTGTGGTGTATATATATATATATATATGTGGTGTGTGTGTGTATATATACAGGGTGTGTACATATATATTTCATTTGTGTTTGTATATATGTGTTTGTGTATGCATGTCTATAATATATATATATATAATTAATTTGATTTGAGTTTTTATGATTATTGAGCACCATTTAACCCTCCATTCTTATGTTTGTGTTTGTTGGGCTTGGATCGGGCTTGGGACCGCTTGGACCGAGGGGCATACCTAGAGGATTTGGGCCGGATTGGAGCAATGGGTCTCAAGGGCAATATTGGGTTTTTGTACATTTGTATAAATTTCGTTTTTGTCACGTATCCTTGTAAAATGTAAATCCTTGTAATGGTATAGTGGAAAATAGTGGAAATGCATACATAAATGTTTAGGGTGCTAGAAGCATATAGACATTAGGAGATGATTTTGAGAATGATGATTGCATTAGAATGCATGCTTAGGACTTTGATTTCTCACACTATGCCATGATGCTTAGATGTATGCTAGGATTGTTTGAGTGCAATAAAAATGAAAGCAACGCGTTAGTCATTAGAATTAATCCAAGCCGTCTCACGTTAATAAAACACATCAAGATTAAATTATGGAATCCTTATGTTTTGATTAAATACCAAAGAGCCTTCAAGATATTGGGGTTCCATTGGCATTCATCCAAAACATTTGGATTTCGTGGACTCGGAAAGCAAATATGTTTTTAGGGATTAGGAGAATTTATTTACGGATTCAACGGTGAGTTTAAAGATATTTGACTCATTCAATGAGCCATAAATGAATTCTTTCTTTTCTCATGAAGAACATAATTGTGAGTAAGGCTTGAATTGAACATTATTCCTTGATTGTGGGCCCTTTTGGTACATCAACCAAGTCCTCAAGAGTCCTTTTTCCCAAATATCCAAACTCACTCCAAGTGGTACCTTATCCAATCTTTGGCCAAGCCGGGAATGACCCCAATGATCCCGTGCAACCCCTTTTTTTTTAAAATATCCAAACCCACTCCAAGTGGTGTTTTCTCCAATCTTTGGTCAAGCCGGGAATGGCCCCAATGATCCCGTGCAACCCCTTTTTTTTCAAATATCCAAACCCACTCCAAGTGGTGTTTTCTCCAATCCTTGGACAAGCCGGGAATGGCCCCAATGATCCCGTGCACCTTGTTGTCCAAACCACTCCAAGTGGGTTTTTTTTCATTACCTTCCAATAAGACCCATCAAAATGGGATTTTCAAAAACAAATCAAAGCCAAATGGGAAAACATTCAAAGGTAACCGTTTTCGGGAGTTGTGGGGTGCCTAACACCTTCCCCGTGCTCAATAGACCCCCTCGCCCATTTTTCTCGTAGACCAGAACGGATGTCCAATTGCATCCTAAAAATCAATTGGTGGCGACTTCATTGTTTTTTAAGCCGGTTGCTTCAGCTGGCGACTTCACTGGGGAAAATTGGTTGTTGTACCAAAGGGGTCGGGCCTTTTTGTTAGTGTTTTCCTATTTGGTTGATTTGTTTATTTTGTTGTACATTTTTCTTTCAACATTTTGAGGAATCTAATGTGTTTGTTCATGATTGTAGATAAAATAACAGGTTTTTGGTTTGATAAAATTTGAGTGTTTATTGAGGATATGGTATGATTCCCCCGCACACACATCACTATTCACATGCACACAAATGACCCATAAAAACCGGGTCCTACTAGTGATTAGTGAGGGTTGATCTTTGCTTTTGATGGATTTTGTCCTCACGTAAGCAAGGAAAAACATCCTCCTGGATTGACGTCCCTTCAAGATATTGGGGGATGGGTTCCACTTTCAGATATGGGGTGTGAACTAACCTGATCCAGTGGCCTCTCGCGTAGCCGCGTTATAGTTAGATATGCCACCCATATGCACATTACATAACCCTAGATCCGGTTCGAGACCTTCAGAAATTGGTAGGAACCTGATTTTGTTAGGAACAATGGGGGATTCTCCTATCCTTAACTCTATTTATTTCCTGTACATTTAAATACCATGTACCTTTATTCCTCATTTACATGTTTATATGTACTTGATACATACCTGTGTATATACATTCATTGAACCATACATGTACATCCTTTATACATTTTTCATATATGTTAGCCTAGGTTATGATCACGCACAAACATAATGGCCCATACATGTCCATATATACTTGAATACTCATATATGCCCATATATACTTGTACATATGCTAATTATCCATACTTGTCCATATGTACTTGTACATCTGTTATTCGTCCATACATGTCCATATATACTTGCATGATTGTTAATCACTCATACATGTTTATACACATCTTACACTCGTTCTTTTAATACTACCATGCATTCACTACACACATTTTTTGCATTTTGACAAACTAATAAGTTCATAGTCATGCATGAAAAAAAAAAAAAACAAAAAAAAAAAACAAAAAAAAGAAAAAAAAAAGAAACCATTTCACTCATGTCATTGCCATCCTTATTACACAAGATTACAGTTGTGCATTGCTCAAACAATGAAAAATGAACAGTAAAAAATACTGGTGCAGTTTTTGAGGAAATTGACTCTTAATTTTCTTGTTGATGGAGTTGGAATGAATCATTCTTTGTCTGATTCTGAAGAGATTCATGTTTTGGCTATCGATGACAGCCTTGTTGATAGAATAGTTTGGTCAAGATTACTTCCTGTAAAGTGACTGCGGTGGATAGTGGAATAAGAGTACTTCAGTTTCTGGGTTTAAATGAGGAGAATGATTGTTCTGTTGGGTTTGATAGTTTGAAGGTGGGTCTGATCATCACCAACTACTGTATGCCTGGAGTGACAAGATATGAGTTGTTGAAGAAAATCAAGGGATCGTTTGCCTTGAGAAAGATTCCGGTGTTAATCATGTCATCTGAGAGTAATCATGTCATCTGAGATCGTAGTGACTCGAATTGACAGATGCTTGGGAGGAGGAGCAGAGGAATCTATTGTAAAGCCAGTGAAGTTGTCAGATATGAAGCGCTTGAAAGATTACATGACCAAAGACGAAAACCAAGAGGGATGCATCAACAACAAGAGAGAGCTTCCAGAGACTTGTGATCTATGTTCATCATCACCGTCATCTTCTACTCTCAGCTCTCGGCCCCCATAGCTGTCAGATTCTCCGTCACTACCATCATCACCATCAGAGCCGTGTTCTCTACCACTGTTGGAATCTCCTATCAGACGGTTTAAAAGATCCTACTTGGATTAGGTCTTGACCGTCCGTTATGTACCCTGTCTCATTGTGCAAATATTCATAATTTCTCGGGGAGTGCGAAAGTTTTTTTTTATTCTATTTTATTTTTATTTGAGTTGAAAAAAAAAAAAAGGAAAAGAAAAAAAAAAAAAAAAAAAAAAAAGAAAAGAAAATGTTTGTCGGGAAATGAATAGTTTTGTGTGTCAGTTTTGTTTTTTATTATCTATTTGAAAAAAAAAAAAAAAAAAAAAAAGAAAGAAAAAAGTTTGTCCTCAAGCGGGAAATAAACAGTTGAGTGTGACAGTTTTGTTTTTTATTATTTAGTTGAAAAAAAAGAAGGAAGAAAAGAGTTGTCCTCAAGCGGGAAAATAACAGTGGATGGTGACAGTAAAGTAAGTACTGATGTGACAGGCACCGCAAATGTCTTCGTATATGCAGAGCCATTTCCGTCTTCATCTCCATCTCAATTGCAAAAGTGTGTTTTCTCTCTGAGCTATCTTCATCTCCATCTTCATCTCAATCATTCCTGACAAAAGTGTGTTCTCTCACAAAGATCAAGAGCTATGCCGAGACGCTCGCGCACCATCGCCTCAAGATTACAGTCCAGGCTTGCGTTGTTCAACAAAGCTGAAATTATTCCTGAATGTAGAATCGACGAAACGGTACAGCGAGAAGCACTCAACAAATGGGCGATGCGCTACTTGAGGGAGCATTCCTTGCTGTTTCTAGTAGACCCAGATCCAGAAAATGACTTACTGGTGTATCCTCAGATCGTTCGCTCCTTCTATCACACTCTCATCGAGCTACCACGAAGTGAGCGGACTAGGAATCAACTGGTTTATCAGGTCATTCTAGGTGGTATAAAAGTTCAATTCACGACAGCAGATCTGTGTTGCTGCTTGGGATATCCACCAGTAGATGATAAGCCCACTGGATCTCGACAACCGATCTGTGCGTCAAAGCAGAAAATTGTTGATGATATGTGTGGAGGAAAAAAGAATAGGCACAGCAACGCTACACGTCGTGCTTACTTGCCTTCAAAGATGTGGTTGCTGGATGATGCTGTCAGGAAAAATCTGTGCCCTATTAGCCATGAGCAAGAACGACGAGGAACATTCTTGTCAGTCTTATACTCTATGTATAAAGGGCAGTGGTTTGATATTGGGAAGATCTATCTGGCCATTATCTTCAAAGCCAAGGATTTTGTCGAGACGAAGCCAACGAAGGCGGGGAAGTTATTTTTCCCACGGCTTATCACAAGGTTGCTTTTGTTCAAAAGCATTCGACCTCCTCGGCCTCAAGCATCTTTGGGATATCAGGTCACCATGCTAGAAAGAAGGACATGGCTTCAGAGCATCAACCATTTGAAAACAACTTCTGCTGGAAAGAAGCAGACCCAAGAGGGTCCCTCAGCATCACCACCTGGTGATTCCTCATCAGTAATTGCAGCATCTCCACAATCAGATCGCATGCGTGCAGCGATAGCCCGGCTAGAGATGGGGCTACAAACACTAGAAGATGGACAGCACAGGCTGGAGCATATGTTGGTAGCAGTCATGGATATGATACGGAAGTGAAAACATAGCAATCCAACAGTCAGAAATTTTGGGGAGTTATGTGAGCAGTTTGAGGAATTCCATGTTGCTATTATGGGGAATGACCAAAACTTTGCTGTTAAGCCTTGCCATGTCCTTCAGGTTTTAAGCTCAACAACTGGACCAGTTTTGAATTGCCAGTCTCTATCAACAGCCTTCAAGAGTAATATCCATGTGCACTATGATCTGTGACCCAGCTCATGGCCACTGATTGGGTTTTTGTAATGAGCATGTCTTTACTTTATCTTTTGATGAATTCGCATAGTAAGGCCTTTGCATGTTCTCATGTTTCTGATGATTCTGATATGCTTATCATACACAAAAATCGTTGCTCATAATTCTCACATCTATTCATTTCATTTCACACATCACTTCTAAAAAATCCAAATCTCACACATTCCATTTTAACAGGACTGAAATTGATGATAATAAAAAAGATGAACAGAATGAACCAGATTTTGGGGCACCCATTAACAATGTTGAATCTGATTCCGACACTGAAGATGAATTTGAGATATCGCCAGAAATGTTAAGGCAAGTTAACCAAGAGGAGAAGATAGTTCAGCCGCATAAAGAAATAACTGAGGTTGTTAACTTGGGAACTGAAGATCAGAAAAAGGAGGTTAGGATTGGTGCAGCTTTTGAAGGAGGAGATAGAAAAAGATTGATAGGTTTGCTACATGAATATCAGGACGTTTTTGCATGGTCATATCAAGATATGCCGGGACTTGATACAAACATAGTGGTCCATAAATTGCCATTAAAACCCGATTGTCTGCCAGTGAAGCAAAAGTTGAGAAGATTGAAGCCGGAGATGCTTTTGAAGATTAGAGATGAAGTAAAAAAGCTGTTTGATGCAGGATTCCTCGCTGTGACAAAATACCCCGAGTGGGTTGCAAATATCGTACCAGTCCCAAAGAAAGATGGTAAGGTTCGGATGTGCGTGGATTACAGGGATCTTAATCGGGCGAGCCCGAAAGATAACTTTCCTTTACCCCAAATTGACATATTAGTAGACAATACTGCTAAACATTTTGCGTTCTCCTTCATGAATGGATTCTCAGGATATAACCAGATCAAGATGGCACCGGAAGATCAGGAGAAAACTACTTTCATCACTTTATGGGATACCTTTTGTTACAAAGTCATGCCATTTGGTCTCAAAAATGCGGGAGCTACTTATCAGCGAGTCATGGTTACTCTGTTTCATGATATGATGCATAAAGAGATTGAGGTGTATGTGGATGACATGATTGCTAAGTCAAAGGAGGATGAAGATCACGTGACTAACCTGGAGAAGCTGTTCAAGAGGTTGAGAAGGCACCAATTGAAGTTGAACCCCTCGAAATGCACATTTGGTGCAACCTCGGGGAAGTTGTTGGGTTTCATTGTCAGCAGAAGAGGTATTGAAGTGGATCCTGAGAAAGTGAAGGCGATCATGGAAATGCCTCATCCTCGCACTGAGAAAGAAGTCAGAGGTTTCTTGGGCAGACTCAATTATATTGCAAGGTTCATTTCACAGTTGACAACTACGTGTGAGCCAATTTTTAAGTTACTTCGGAAGAATAACCCATCAGAATGGAATGATGAATGTCAAAGTGCCTTTGAGAGAATCAAGCAGTATTTACAAAATCCACCGGTCTTGATGCCTCCGGTTGCTGGGAGCCCGCTTATTCTCTACTTAACTGTATCGGACAATTCGATGGGATGTATGTTAGGGCAACATGATTCATCGGGGAGGATAGAGCATGCGATCTACTACTTGAGCAAGAAATTCACCAGTTGTGAGACAAACTACTCCATGTTAGAGAAGACTTGTTGTTCATTGGCATGGGCTGCGCATAGGCTCAGGCAATATATGCTGTATCACACTACTTGGTTGATCTCGAGGATGGATCCGATCAAGTATATTTTTGAAAAACCATCTCTTTCAGGGAGGATTGCAAAATGGCAGATGTTGTTGTCAGAATATGATATTTTGTATGTTGCCCAGAAGGCAGTGAAGGGAAGTGCAATAGCAGATTACTTAGCAGAGCAGGCGATTGATGACTCTCAGCCTATGAATCCAAGGTTCCCAGATGGAGAAATCTTGTCCTTAGAAATGGAGAGTCGGAAAGATATGGACAGATGGGTTATGTTGTTTGATGGCGCTTCTAATATCGTTGGTAATGGGATTGGGGCTGTGCTTATTTCTCCAGAGGGGAAAGTTACCCCGTTTACTGCTAAGCTTTATTTCAACTGTACCAATAATGTGTCTGAGTATGAGGCCTGTGCCATGAGAATTCAAGCTGCTATTGATGTTGGGATTAAAAAGCTTCAGGTTTATGGTGACTCTCAATTGGTGATCAGGCAATTCTGTGACGAATGGGAAACCAGGGATGCCAAGTTAGTCCCGTATTATCAACACATCAAGGAGTTGATCAAATTTTTTGACTGTGTGGAATTTGATCATATTCCAAGAGAAGAAAACCAGATGGCAGATGCTTTGGCCACTTTGGCAGCCATGTTTGGTTTGGACCCTCGAGGAGAAGTGGAGGTTATCAAGATTGAGAAACGTGAAATTCAGGCGCACTGTTTGAATATAGTAGCAGAACCTGATGGCAAACCCTGGTATTATGATGTAAAACAGTATTTGGAGAAAGGAGAATACCCTCCAGAGGCCTCAGATAATGACAAACGCACCATCCGAAGACTCTCAAGCTCCTTTTTCTTGGATAAAAATGTATTGTATAAGAGAAGCTCGGGATTTGTGCTTCTTCGATGCGTGGATATTGATGAAGCCAAGCAGATTATGGAAGAGATTCATGAAGGAATATGTGGTACTCATTCGAGTGGATATTCAATGGCAAGGAAGATATTGCGAGCCGGTTACTATTGGCTTACCATGGAAAGAGATTGTATTAGATATGCAATCAGATGCCATAAGTGCCAGATTTATGCTGATAAAACTCATGTCCCAGTGAACCCTCTGCGGGTATTAGCAGCACCTTGGCCCTTTTCAATGTGGGGTATCGATGTTATTGGCCCTATCGAGCCCAAAGCTTCCAACGGACATCGTTTCATCCTGGTTGCAATTGATTATTTTACAAAGTGGGTGGAAGCAAATTCTTATGCTAAAGTGACAAGTAACGTTATCGCCCGATTCTTGAGAAAAGATATTGTATGTCGCTATGGGGTTCCCGAAAGGATCATTACTGACAATGGCACGAATTTCAACAGCAAGATAGTAAATGATTTATGCGAGCAGTTCAAGATCAAGCATCATAATTCATCTCCTTATCGTCCCAAGATGAACGGGGCTGTTGAGGCAGCTAACAAAAATATCAAGAAAATCATCCAGAAGATGACAGAGAATTACAAAGATTGGCATGAAAAGCTTCCTTTTGCTTTATATGGGTACCGGACTTCTGTGCGTACATCCACTGGTGAAAGTCCTTTTGCTTTAGTATATGGGACAGAGGCGGTCCTTCCCATTGAAGTAGAAATCCCTTCGCTAAGAGTAGTGATGGAGGCCAACTTGGAGGAGACGGAGTGGGTCCGAGCCCGGTACGAACATCTAAATTTTATTGAGGAAAGAAGATTGGGAGCACTTTGTAGAGGACAACTTTATCAAAGACGAATGATAAGAGCACATCACAAGAGAGTGCGTCCTCGTTGTTTCAGAGGAGGGCATTTAGTACTAAAGATGATTCAGCCACCTCAAAGAGATCGCCGTGGAAAATGGACTCCTACCTACGAAGAACCATATGTGGTGAAGAAAGCATTCTCCGGTGGAGCGGTAATTTTGACAAAGATGGACGGAGATGATTTGCCTCACCCAGTAAATGCCGATGTTCTCAGGCGGTATTATGCGTAAAAAAAAAATCCCGCTGGAGTGAAAACCCGAAAAAGCGCTCTAGGCAAAAATTAGGGACAAAAAAAAAAACAAAAAAAAAAAAAAAAAAAAAAAAATCCCGCTAGAGTGAAAACCCGAAAGGGCGCTCTAGGCAAAAATTAGGGAGTCAAAAATCCCGCTGGAGTGAAAACCCGGAAGGGCGCTCTAGGCAAAAATTAGGGACAAAGAAAAATCATTGAAGTGAAAACCCTCATGGGCGCTTCAATTGTGGCTGCAAGTTTGGGTTTCGAATTGTTTGAAGAATGATGGTTGGGACATGGGTCCGTTGAATTAGTGAATTGGTGTCTGAATTGGTTGTTAACTTGTCTCACATTGACATAATTGGGAGTGCAAAATCGGCTTCGTAGTTGCCTGATCAGATGACAGTTATTTGAGCACGCACCCAAAACTGGGGCAGTTTTTGGTGCGCTCCTTATGCTATCATATATTTCACCATGCAAAGGTGTTAGTCCATTAAACAGAATGAGAAGTTTGTTGGTAGGAAGGGAGGACTCAGAGACAGCATCATACAAGTCAGATTTGATCATTGTTAAATGGGTGCACACCGAAACTGGGGCAGTTTTGGTGGAATCTTTGAATTATCACATATTTCATCTTGGAGAAGCTTGGTTTGTTTTTTCCTTTGACTTCTCTACATTCTCGTACATATCTTCGTCTAAGGGTTTTTTCGATTGTCACCCATCATTTTCAATAAAAATGGGGAAGAAATTCATTTCTATAGTTTTATCACTTGTGACATCTTTTTCCATATCCCAATTCAATTCTCATTCCATATTCCGAAAGGTGTATCATTTGTATTCAGTGATTGGCATACATGGCTATACTATTGAATTTATCACTGACAAAGTTTTGACAGAAAACAGGAAGAATGCATTAGGACATTACTCTTGACAGGAATTTGATTGGATCTTGGCATCCTAAACTGGAAAGGATCTGAATGAAGAACCTGTACTCGAGTGTGCACAGATGCAAATTTCGAAAAAGAGTTAGTATGGAAAAGCAAGGAAAGGGAAGGAGATAGTTCAACAGTTTGGGTTCTGGAATGAGTGAGAGCCTTTACTAATCAGAATAGAGAAGATACATTGAAAATCCAGAGTCAGAAAATCAAACCCAACGATGAAGCAGATTTGTTCTAGCAATTCGCAACTGTACGCGTGACTGAGGACGGCAAAGCCTTGAGAGAACATGCATTCACTCATTAATGAGACATTCATATTTGAACAAAATAGGTCATTACATGCATCATTGTTGCATATGGTTTGTCCTTTTTGTATTATGGCAGGTTTATGCAGAAGATACAGCTTGGACGTAGTCATTCTCCTCAAATCAAAGCATATCATCTGATCGAAACATCTTTCTGTCAAGGTGAGATTACAAAAACTCCCGAATACCTTTCCTCAAAAACAAAAAAAAAATCCTTTTTCAGCCAAGCCGGGAATGGCTACAGTGATCCCGAGCATCTTTTCTCCAAAAAAAAAAATTCATTTTTGGCCAAGCCGGAGATGGCCCCAATGATCCCGTGCAAATCTTTTTTTAAAAATTTACCAAACCCACTCCAAGTGGGATTTCATTCAAGCATTGGCCAAGCCGGGGATGGCCCTATGATCCCGTGCACATTGTCTTTTTCAATTTACAAAAACCCACTCCAAGTGGGATTTCATTCAAGCATTGGCCAAGCCGGGGATGGCCCTATGATCCCGTGCACATTGTCTTTTTCAATTTACAAAGCCCACTCCAAGTGGGATTTCATTCAAGCATTGGCCAAGCCGGGGATGGCCCTATGATCCCGTGCACATTGTCTTTTTCAATTTACAACACCCACTCCAAGTGGGATTTCATTCAAGCATTGGCCAAGCCGGGGATGGCCCTATGATCCCGTGCACATTGTCTTTTTCAATTTACAACACCCACTCCAAGTGGGATTTCATTCAAGCATTGGCCAAGCCGGGGATGGCCCTATGATCCCGTGCACATTGTCTTTTTCAATTTACAACACCCACTCCAAGTGGGATTTCATTCAAGCATTGGCCAAGCCGGGGATGGCCCTATGATCCCGTGCACATTGTCTTTTTCAATTTACAACACCCACTCCAAGTGGGATTTCATTCAAGCATTGGCCAAGCCGGGGATGGCCCTATGATCCCGTGCACATTGTCTTTTTCATTTTACAAAACCCACTCCAAGTGGGATTTCATTCAAGCATTGGCCAAGCCGGGGATGGCCCTATGATCCCGAGCACATTGTCTTTTTCAATTTACAACACCCACTCCAAGTGGGATTTCTTTCAAGCATTGGCCAAGCCGGGGATGGCCCTATGATCCCGTGCACAAATGATCCTGAGCACTTTTTCAGCCAAGCCGGGAATGGCTACAGTGATCCCGAGCATCTTTCCTTATCCTTTCCGTACGAAGTTCGGTTAACTACACCTTTGTCCGCCTTTTACTTCATAAAAGACATACAAAGGGGGGCAGCTGTAGTAACCGGTTTTCGTCCGGCCAAAAACAAAATACAAAAATAAAAAATAGTAAAAAACAAAAAAAAAGAAGAAACAAAAAAAAACAATAAAACAAAATGATAAGGTGGTGGAAAAAAAAGAAAAGAAGAGAAAAAGGGGAGTGAAATCGGTGGAAAAGAAGAAAAGGGGGAGAAAGAAGAAAAAAGGGGAGACGTGGGGCAGAGTGGGAGAAAAGAAAGAGGAAAAAATAAATTAGAGAGAGGTGGCGTGAGAGAGTGGAGAAAAAAGAGGAAAAAAAATAAAAAGAAAGAAGAGGAGAGAAGAAGTGGCAGGATTGAAGGAGGAAAAGAAATAAAAAGAGGGAAGGAGGAAGGTGGCCGGGGGGAAGGGGAGGCCAAAGGAAAAGAAGAAAGGCCAAAGGAAAGAGAAGAAAAGGAAGAGAAGAAGGAGTTTGATTCTTTTGGTTTTGTTCTTCTGGGAAGGTAATAGATCCACTCATATTTGACACTTCTTGTTCCATTTCACTATTTATGTTCCTGTAGTTCTACTTTGCATCTCTTTATTTCTGATTCCTTGGATCTGGCTTTCTTTCTTTGGATTTGATTGTTGAAGGTTTATGTCCTTGTTTGCTCACTATTGAAATAAGGTTTTTACTCACTTATGTTGGTCCGGCTGTAACATATGTTCTTTGAATGTTGTGATGTATTGGGTATATATACAAGTTTATATATATATATATATATATATATATATATATATATATATGTGTGTGTGTGTGTGTATGTATATGTATATATGCTGGGTTTTTGATATCTATATGTATGTGTTTGTATATATACCGGTTCATATGTGCTTATATATATGTGTTCATATGTGTTTATATATGTATATACGGTGTGTGTATATATATAGTGCAGGTGTGTATATATATATATATGGCATGTGTATTTGTATGTATATGCGTACAGTACGTGTATATATACTATGGTATATATCTATGTGTTTGGTCTACAGTGTATATATATATGTTGTGTGTGTGTGGGTATGTGCGTACAATAGGTGTGTGTATATATGGGTGCAGTATATTGTGTATATATATATATATATATATATATATATATGTGTGTGTGTGGTGTATATATATATATATATATGTGTGTGTGTGGTGTATATATATATATATATATGTGGTGTGTGTGTGTATATATACAGGGTGTGTACATATATATTTCATTTGTGTTTGTATATATGTGTTTGTGTATGCATGTCTATAATATATATATATATAATTAATTTGATTTGAGTTTTTATGATTATTGAGCACCATTTAACCCTCCATTCTTATGTTTGTGTTTGTTGGGCTTGGATCGGGCTTGGGACCGCTTGGACCGAGGGGCATACCTAGAGGATTTGGGCCGGATTGGAGCAATGGGTCTCAAGGGCAATATTGGGTTTTTGTACATTTGTATAAATTTCGTTTTTGTCACGTATCCTTGTAAAATGTAAATCCTTGTAATGGTATAGTGGAAAATAGTGGAAATGCATACATAAATGTTTAGGGTGCTAGAAGCATATAGACATTAGGAGATGATTTTGAGAATGATGATTGCATTAGAATGCATGCTTAGGACTTTGATTTCTCACACTATGCCATGATGCTTAGATGTATGCTAGGATTGTTTGAGTGCAATAAAAATGAAAGCAACGCGTTAGTCATTAGAATTAATCCAAGCCGTCTCACGTTAATAAAACACATCAAGATTAAATTATGGAATCCTTATGTTTTGATTAAATACCAAAGAGCCTTCAAGATATTGGGGTTCCATTGGCATTCATCCAAAACATTTGGATTTCGTGGACTCGGAAAGCAAATATGTTTTTAGGGATTAGGAGAATTTATTTACGGATTCAACGGTGAGTTTAAAGATATTTGACTCATTCAATGAGCCATAAATGAATTCTTTCTTTTCTCATGAAGAACATAATTGTGAGTAAGGCTTGAATTGAACATTATTCCTTGATTGTGGGCCCTTTTGGTACATCAACCAAGTCCTCAAGAGTCCTTTTTCCCAAATATCCAAACTCACTCCAAGTGGTACCTTATCCAATCTTTGGCCAAGCCGGGAATGACCCCAATGATCCCGTGCAACCCCTTTTTTTTTAAAATATCCAAACCCACTCCAAGTGGTGTTTTCTCCAATCTTTGGTCAAGCCGGGAATGGCCCCAATGATCCCGTGCAACCCCTTTTTTTTCAAATATCCAAACCCACTCCAAGTGGTGTTTTCTCCAATCCTTGGACAAGCCGGGAATGGCCCCAATGATCCCGTGCACCTTGTTGTCCAAACCACTCCAAGTGGGTTTTTTTTCATTACCTTCCAATAAGACCCATCAAAATGGGATTTTCAAAAACAAATCAAAGCCAAATGGGAAAACATTCAAAGGTAACCGTTTTCGGGAGTTGTGGGGTGCCTAACACCTTCCCCGTGCTCAATAGACCCCCTCGCCCATTTTTCTCGTAGACCAGAACGGATGTCCAATTGCATCCTAAAAATCAATTGGTGGCGACTTCATTGTTTTTCAAACCGGTTGCTTCAGTTGTCTATCACACACAGGCTACATCACCCTCCACCTACGCTATCAACTAACATAATAAAAAATACTGTATCAGCATTTAGCCATTTACAGGTCATCCCACTAACAGATGCAAAGCCAAGCCAAGCCATACAGAAGTACAATCTGTTAATAACTATAGCAAAGGTGGAAATGATTCAAACAAACAAGTAATCAGCATAGCAAAGATGAAAATATGAATATATTAAACAAGAAAATACATATTCTCAAAAATAGTATTATAAACTTACGGACAGGCATAGGGCCAGATTGTTGAATTGTTGATTTCCTGCATGAGACAATAACAATGGTTATGCTATTAAGGTCTTGTATGAAGCGACTGGAAAAGAATTTTCGAGCAACCAATTTGGAGGTGAAAGACTTATTCAAAAGGGTAAACTAAACTTATTAAAATATATTCCTTCCATATCTACAAATAACTTTTCATTAAAACATTTGTTCTTGCCAACTTGCAGAGCGTGCAACAACATCATTATTGTCAAAGCCTTTTAAAAAAATTGAAGTCTTCAGCCACATGAGTCCAGTAGGGAATATCATAGGAATCCACAGAGTGGATTCTCAGCCCCCATTCTTTCTCCTCTAAAGCTATGCTCTCCCATATTCCTATAGATTCCATGTTCTTGCTTATCAATTATATCCATATCATTTTTGGTCTCACTCCCTGTTTCGTACCTCCTCCTTGGATTTTGGAGTTTTTTGGAACCAGCTAACTAATATCTCTACGTTATACATGCCAAATTACCCAAACCACCTTAAATGATTTTCAAAACATCTTCCGCCGACACTCCCCTAATTTCGATCAAATGTCTAGTTTGACATGTCATATTCAATTTTCTCTTGCATTGTCACACATCCAGCTCATAGTCTCTTTCTAGTGCATTTATTCTTTGGGCATGTTCTGTCTTAAAAGGCTGACATTTCTAGCATGCATCATACTTTGAGCGCACAGACCCATAGATGCACTTTTCCACATGATTCATCCTAGTTTAATCATGATGACTACATACATTCAACTATTCAATAAAGAATCAATTAGCCAACAACATGGAATGCGAGTGAACTCAAGATAGCATGAAGCAGCAAAATCTAGCCGTTACAAAAACAAAGGGCCATAAGGCAAAGAAACTTCAACAATATTATCCAAGCTATCGATGTCCAAAGTTAAAATCCTAAGGGAAATGCGCTTAAATTGCCTAAGGATGCCTTTGTTGTGAGACCATATCCTTCTGCTCCCTTAACGTGTTAACTTTGTTTGTCTGAGTGAGTAAAAAGTAAGCTATGAAAGTGACGTATGAGATGGAAAATTTCATGCTAAATGCTAATCTGATAACAGCAGCCTAAGCAATCAAAACAACATTGTTGCTTGGATGGTAAGATGGTAAAAGCTTTTGGCATTGACTAACTATGATGCAGACTTGATTTTGAACAATACGACTATTTGATCTTGCAATTGAACAGAACAACAAAAATACCATGCTTGTTTGAGGAAAAGCAGGAGTACGATACTACGGTACAAAGTTAACGAGAGAGAAGCAAGTGTTTGTGAGAACACAATCGCTACAAGCACCAAAATTGAATTTCGCATCTCATACTCCACTCCAGCCAAAATCAACGAAAAAAAAATGGAACGGCTAAAATATTATATATGTCCTTAGACTATCATATTTTTCTTGATTATGTCCTTAAACTATTTGTTTTCTTCATTCTATCCTTAAACTATTGTTTTGCACATCGTTTCTATCCCGAGTCAATTTTCCGGTATTGACTCCGGCGAAACTGCTAATTTGGCATCACCCAATTGATAAAAAAAAATAAATGAAATAAAATTTGTTTAACACATGTATATTTAATTAAAAAAAAATGAGAAATGATTTTTATTTGATGGAAATTTGGCACCAGCCAGATCTCTACTATGTTTTGATTTTGAACCAGATTCTCTATTGGAATTTGGCGTAATGGCACCAGGCAGATCTCTACTATAATTGTTCAGAGATGAAGCATCACGCAATTCGGCGTAATGGAACCAAATCAAGAACCCTAACAGGGTGGATGCTCCAGAACGAAAACCAGAAATCGTAGAGAATTGCAATCGATTCCTTCCCTTGCCCCCTTCGACAGCTTCGGAGAGATCCATGCGCTGCCTTTCAGCGGCTTCGACGGCAAACCCAAGGTGGGATTTTGCAAGAGTAGGGGGTTTTCCGTAGGTGGAGCCAAAGTCATGATTTTTGGAGAATTAGATGTGTGCAAAGTTTGCTCTTACGGACCTTGATGGGTTTGTCACTTCAAAGTAAGTGATTGAAGAAGGTGTAGTATTGATTTGGGTTTTGTGTAGGTCGGCTTTGGAGGTTAGAAGATTGAGGCAAAGAATCAACAGAAGAAGATGAAAGAGAAAGGAAGCCATGGCTAATGTGATCTTCCTCTGCCAAGGGGTGTGGTGCCATTCACATCTTCATCTTCGATCCTCTCGTGTTCTTCGGGAATAGACTCTACTTTGATTTGTAAGGTTTTTTTTTAAAAAAAAATTTAACATGTGTAAAGAAATGAATTACAAAAAATTTATTTTGCCACATCATCTGTCCATGTGTAATGTTCGTCGGAAATTGAATGCCATATCAGTAGTTTTACCTGAGTCAACATCGGAATATTGATTTGGGACAGAAATGATGTGTAAAACAATAGTTTAAGGATAGAATGAAGAAAAAAAATAATTTAAGCACATAATCAAGAAAAATATTATAATCTAAGGAGATATATAATATTTTAGCCAAAATGGAACCCTCGAAATTCTTAACAAAAACACCAAATATCGTTCAATTTCTTTCAAAATTACCAAACTGCAGTTCGATAATCCCAACACTTTCAAGAAATGTTAATTTAGGTATGATGGTAATTTTTGTTCTTTCTTGGGGGCGAAAGAGGTATTTCGAAAATCAGTATGGGTAAATCGGACTTTCTAATAAAGATACATGCCGCTTACCCTCTGAACTAATAAAGCGGATCTAAAACATATTTGGGGCGGTGGAAGAAAGACAGCGAGACGAGAGACGAGAAAGAGAATGGCATTTAGGGTTTTCTCCGTGGCGGCTAAAAGGGCTTCGAGGCATGAGTCGTCCTTAATGCTCTACGGATCTCCACGCTTGCCGTGCAACCGAACCTCCTCTTCTAATGCCCTGCTCAGTAGCTTGACTTCTCCACGAATCTCAGGAGGAGTCAGACTTATACACTACCGCTCAATCAGACGGGAATGTAAGGTGATTTCATCTTATTCTCTCTGCGTAGCGGCATAATATTTGAATTTTTATTTTCTAGGCAACAAGCATTAATTTTACCAATTTCAAAGTGATATTCATGACCAATTTCATTGTATGTTATCCGCAAAGGAACTTAAGGTGATACTCAGGGTTAAGTGGTGTTTTTGAGTCTGCAAATGCATATAATTTTTGCCAATTTCTGGTGTGGTAGTCTCTTCTTGTTCTCTTCTTCTAGATGATGTATAGTGTTGATTTTTCACCTACTTTGACCAATTTTAGCTGATTCTGTTACATACGATGTAGTATGCACAGTGTTCATTTTGTTTCTTCCAACACATTAAAATATAATTTTGACCAATTTTGGATCATGTAGTACGGATGCCACTATCTTTTTCTTTTTGTTCAATTGGAGAGTTATGTATCTGTGATGCATTCAGAATTTATAATAAGGGCGATAGAGTTATAATTTCTAGAAATATTTAGGATTTGTAGATTATTTGGCGACTGACTAGACTAGATTGTGTTTGGGAGGTTGATCATTGTCTCCCAAAGAGACGATCACCAGAATATCTTCACAGTAAGAAATAAGGATACTAACCTTATTTGTGGATGACTTGAATGTTACAGTAAACAGAGTTTTTGGGCCTATCTTGAAAATATGATTTTTGGAGTGCTCGTAGTTGAAGGCTACATCATAAAATATTAAATATTTGGAGGGTTGGCTATGAATTTCAGGTTCCTTTGGTATTACCTCTCTTATGCTTATTCTTTTAACAATTTGGTGGTAAAATCAAGACAAGGGATCTTGTAAATCCAACACTTTTTATTAGAATTTTCAAGTTACTTAACAATTTTGTTCATTTATTATTATTATTATTTTTTTTTTTGTATTTAGGGGGATGCATATTATGCATGTATTTGTTGGACAATTTTAGATTACATATCATTATTGTTTTCTTGAATTTTATTGTTAATTCTCGTGTCGTATATCATGGAAAGGCTATTTTGGAAAATTTCCGCGATCAATCCCAGGAGATACGCTGGAAAGTGAAGGAAGCGACTACTAGCACTGCTAAGATGAAGAATTTTGTCAAAACTCGAGGTTTGGAAAAAACAATTTATGGGGTATGTTTTACGCCGCATTTGCATTAAATTGTAATTTGCTTCACACTTTTCCAAAACCTTTGTTTTTTTTTTTTTGTATCTATAGGGCTACTTATGATATAAATGTGTTGGATGACTTTGTACAGTTGAGATTTTATTATTAGAAGGAACTGTAGTGTTAATTCCTTTGTTGTATATAATGAAAAGGATCACTTGGAAGAACTCTCTAAAGAATGTGACAAAGCTCGTTGCAGCTTGCGTGGCTTATGGGGTATCCTTCGTCATGAGTCTTTCAAATATAGTATAATCAGAAAGAAATGTTTTCATGTAAGTTTAACGATTAGAGTTATGAGTTACTTTCTTTTGATATGTTGACCAAATAGGGTGTGAAGTTTTATTTCTAATATTTATCTACAGGAGTGCTTACATTTTGGTGCCAAGGTGATGAGAGAGATACCCGCGTATGTGCTTTTGCTTAGCTTGTTCTATACGACTGGACATCTCCTGAAGGAAGCTGAGGCTTACATGGGAGCTGAGCGGTATATTGTTAGGAAAACCCCCTCTGAGCCTATTTGACTTAGAGAAGCTGTAATGTCAGATATTAAGATATTATGGCCTTTGTTTCTTAATAAAACTAGTAGCGTACCGGTGGTTCCGTGGTATGTAATTTTATGTTTATAGCAGTCCTGTTCGTGAGGACATTGAAGACTGTTTAATGTATTGTACATGTGGTATCTTTCTGGGTGGTCTTTTCCCCTTGTTTTACTTGTATGTTTTTGAAATTTTGTTTAGATTTCTTATTGGGGTTGCATCTTTTGTCGTGGTTGGTGATGGTTTATATTGTTTCTCAGTGGTACATAAATTTCATAGGAGGAACGCCTTTTTCCCGGGGATTAATATTGGTGAAGCTATAATGATGTCGTATGGTATCTTCAGACTGAACAAAGTTTTCTGTCACAATGAGGCATTATATTTTTGAACAAAATTTTCCTTCATTTGCTGCTCAGTATGGTATTATTCTGTTATAGGCGCATGGTGTTGGAATGTTGAAGGATGCTAGTTCTCGCGTGTTGCTCAGCGTAGGTTTGACATAGGATGTTGAGGTCTGTATTCAAAGGCAAAAGTTAGGCGTAGGTTTGACATAGGAGGTTTGACATAAGATGTTGAGGTCTGTATTCAAAGGCAAAAGTTAGGCGTATTTGGGATGTTCGTTAGTCGTATTTGGCTTGGTAATGGAATTATTATACGTTTATGTAATGTCAATGTTTTATGTGGCTTGTTTCACCAATGTTTAGTTATAACTGCTTGGATTTTAATTGTTTTGATACCTGTGAAGATGTTTGAAATAGAGTGTTGAATTGTTTTGATGCCTGTGAAGATGATTTTATATTCTTATTCTTATTTATCGTTAGCCAAATGTTATTTTTTTTTATATAACTATCACGATTGTTTATTATTGTTTAGAGATATTGTACTCATGGAAATCAACTAAATGGAAATCCAATTGGGCGTCTTGTTAATCTAAGATAACAAAATGTGCCCATAAGAACAGCGGTAGATTATACATACCTTACCGGGAAGTAGATGGGAATGAAGTTTACAAATATACTGACAAAATATTTAAAAAAAAAAAAAAAAATTTCCTGCTAAGCTCCTTTTGCTACTTAAGGTTTCCATGATTTGCCACTTAAAGTCTCCATTGATTGTTAATTTGTTATGTTATCAGACCAGATAACGGCTAAAACATTGCAAACTAAACTACTCTTGAATGTACAATGTAGACTAAACAAGTCCTAAATGTTGGCTACAACACCGCATGGAAGCCCCTGCACAAAGAATCCCTCCAACTTATGAAAGCGATTTGATAGGGTTAGAAGTGGTAAAATTAACGGTACTATTAACAGCAATTATCACTTTTTTTCATCACCAACGCATCATTGAACCCATTAACTGCATTATGTACGCCTCTAAATGAAAATTAAAGATGTGGAGAATCATTAAATAAAACTGAAGCATAGATGAGAAGATAATAGACAATTCTGCATTTGTACAAATACATTAAACTGAAACAGGCAAATATAAATTTCAGAAGACATGCCCGCTTAATATTTTGATACTGGATAAATTACTAAAAAAGGCAAATTGACAATAATTGAAGACAATGACACCATATACAGTTGAGACATCACCTACCCTAGTACATGTTCTGCTTCGCAGACTCCTATCAAAATAATCAGTAGTTTCTTTCAAAATAATCAGTAGTTTCTTCTTTCAAAGTACATATTAGATGACGTAGTGATTTCGTATGTGCATATTTATTTGAACCATAGAAGACCTGAAGAGCTCTAAAGCTATCAATTATTGTGTTTACAATTATTTTAATTGTGCAGCATTCTGTTTGAACTGAGTGTTACAAACTCAGTTTCTTTTTTTTTTTTAAAAAAAAGGTTGACAGAAAAGCTTACTTACAGTTGGTGCTCTGTCCGTAACACTTATGTTCTTAAGCTTAGGTTGAAGGGGATCCCACGAACGACATATGTGGAGTGCTTGTTATTGGCGTGCCACGAAGTTTCCTCTGAGATCCCACGCGTTGCCCCTCTCGAATTTATACTCTGTATTCTTCAACATGGAAAATCCCGAAAGCGTATTTACTCATTGTTTACTCAAGGGCAGAGAAGCATTGCCAACATAATTATATCCCTTGTAGAAAGGACATGTATTACTAAAACAGTTATCAGAAATTTCAAGAGCTTATTATCATAATACAAAGATTGTCACCAAGTTTTAAAGAATCATTAAGATATTTAAGCCCCTGGTGGCATATGACCCTCCATATAAAGCTCCTAGTGGTCATAGTCATCAATTTTTTTATTGAGTATCTCCAAATGAGTTCTAAATACTGCATCTTGTTATGCAAATATCATAAACCTATCAACTTATCGGGGGGAAAAATTCTGAAAAAAACTCAATGGCGGAAATTCTCTTGGCATAACAGCATATCAGATACCTTTTTTCTATCCATGTAAGATTGACCCTGCAATGGTTATATTGGACAGACCTTGCCTTTCATAGTTATTGATCGTACTATATTTTATATATTTTTAAACCTTACTTTACACTTGTTTTTGCCTCTTTTAATTGAACTAAGCATGGATTCTACGTAACTTCTCATTATTTTGATTTTCAGAATATTTATATGAAAAGTCATGATTTAAGCTCAAGTTCAATACTTATTTTGGGATGGATTCAAGTTCAATAATGAAAAGAAGTGGAGCCCGACTGGAGTCAATGAAAGGCGTTGCACGTGATGGTAAAAGATGGCCTTGCTCTTGGCTTTTGATTGGATAAAATACAAGGGAAGCAAATCAAGCAAAACAAAGTCAAAGAATGGAGAGATTCGGTTGTATTAAGGAAGGGCAATCGAAGGAAATCCAACTAAAATTAGGAATGCAGTTTGAAGGAAGGTTTTTAGTGTATAAATAGGAGGTCACGGCAGTACAATAGAGGACACGAATTGGAGAGCCACATTCTCTTGCTTTTGTTCTTGTTCTTGTCTCTAGTTTTCTCTTTGTTTTTGTTCTTGGTTCATGATGTTCTCATATTTAGTTTCCTTGTGTTCTTATAACATGAGTAGCTAAACCTCTTTGCTAGGGCTTGATGTAGCCTAGTATGATTATTGCAAGTACTTCAATTAATTGAATGCATAATTTTGGTTCATGATTCTTGTCTTTAATTTCTATGCTTATAATCGATTGTTTGTTTGATTGATTGGCCACCAATTGAATGCTCAATTAGATTCATCTAGCTAGGACTAAGGAACGAACCGAATTCACGTGTTTTAGTGGAACTGAAATTAAGGAAATCAATTGTCGACTGCCATGAACAAGGTTTAGGGGATTGATTGGTTGTTATAGTTCTTTAGATCGTAATGAGTTGTTAGCCTTGGGTTAAAAACTGCGAACCGAACAGGATTAATCCATTGTTAATAATATTTGTTGGCACCGCGAACGAACGAACCAACATATTTAAGAAAGAATCAACCCTTGAATCGGAACCATAATTGTGTGTTTGTTAATTGAATGCTTGTGATACGATTACTAGGTGAAATCATTGCCCTAGTGTTCTTCTCTTATTGGATACAAAATCTGAATTTTATTTCTTTGTTTTTATTATATTTTATTTACATCAACATTCTCCCTTTTTCCCCAAATCTTAATCATTCATCAAGTTAGGTATATTAATTATATTAACTAGTCTCCGTGGGATCGACCTCGTACTTGCATACATTGTACTATTCGTAGACTCTTGTGCACTTGCGAGAATTATTACATCAGTTATCTTGTGGGATTTCACTTCTATTCCTCGCAAGTGGCAGGCCTGCGTCAGTACTCAAGAAAAACTGAGTGAGTGTAAGAATACAAGTATCCTCCTAGTTTAAGTAAGGGGTCAAAGAATCTATGAATCATAAGTTTTTAATAGCTCACAATTTGCCCAGCTGTGAGCATAATTTCCAGGGAACAAAAGGCCATTACCATTGTTTTCCATGCCAACTACACGGGAAAAAAAAAATTGTTTCAAACAAACACCTATTGGTCAAATTAAGTAGTATCATACAGACACTTTAAAGAAAATTTAAGGCCTAGACCCGAATCTCCAACTTATCATCCCAACCATCAACGAAATCATGACAGTGACAGTGTAGAAGAAGTGAACTGCAGTGTATCATGGGTTCGACAGCAGGATAGATTTTGCTCAATTCATTTGCAGATGAGGAATAGCGAGAGAAGAAACAACCTTGGCAGATGCATGTGCTCGAGCTATCATTTGGAGTCAAGTCGTGAAGTGATGCAGATGGAAATATTTCTGATAAATATTTTATTTTGGTATTTTAGGAAATCAATTGTTTGTAAATCAATTAGTATTATTTTTTAGGAGTCTAGTATCTTTTTAAGTATTTGTTTCCTGTTAGAATTGTTTAGAGTTTGATTAGGATTTCATTTAGTTTACTATTTAAGGTTGTAACACTCATTGAGGAAGGGAGTTTTGAGATGAATAAAAATTAAGAGACAATAGTCTTTTTCCAATTCTTTGGTATTCATTCGAATCAACAAAGTATTGAAGTCTTAAATCTGGTATTCGTGTGTCGAATCAACAGATTTAAGTAGACTTGTTCCTGGTATTCGTGTGTCGAATCAACAGGTCCAAGTAAGCGTTCTTTCCACCACGCCGCACTGCATTATGAAGAGAAGCAGCGCACTCTGGATTTGCCATTTTCGAACCGTTGTGAAGAAGAGAATTGGCAGATCGAAATACATGCCTTAGCAAGGATACGATGAGAGAAAATCAATCCATAAGCATATTAGATGGAACCTTTGAAAACCCAACTGATTATGGAGAAGAGGAAATAGCCTTAATTCAGATGCATGAATCTCGCAAGGTAAGCAAATGCGTCGAACAAAAGAGGATGACGTGGCCGTATGAAATCTTCCCTTCCCCAGTCGAATTTTCCATCGTTTGCATGCCTCTTCAAGCAGTCGTGTGAAGACTGAAGAGAAAACTCCATCGATCAATCACGCTCTTTAAAATTATTACGTTAAGCTTGTAGGAGGAGATCATAAGGCATGAATTGAACTGTCTTTTATTTATCTTCCTTGAAAATATTTGTTTTTTCTCTGGATTTTTCCACGTGGCAGCGGAATTCGCGGGATGAAGTATAGCAGAGGCCTCCGTTTTACATATATAAAAATAAATAAACTAGTCGCATACCCGCGTTTCATGCGGTTTTTATTGAAAGATTTTCTATATCCTTAAATATACACTATTGGCAAAAACAATTTCTTTAAGAAAAATATACATGACCAAATGCTTTTTACATCGTGAAGATCATATCCTCTCTACTTAATATATTGGAACCAAAACATAAATATGAATAGTATCGGATAGTATAAATTGTATTGGTTGACCTCTTCCATTTTCATAGTTCCTATGAATCAAAGCTCAATAGGAAGCAGAAAATGAGAAACAGCCAAGAGAGATAATTACATTCTTCACAATTCAGCATCTCTAACATCCAAATCAGTTGTCACAGAGATGAATTTAACCATTGTGTTCTAACCATACCTGCCAAAGAGGCAGTTTGCAAAAACAGTAATTAAGATGCCACCAAACTACAACATGTCTGCAAAAAGTCTCTACTCAAAAGCAAAATTAAATAGAAGTTCCTTACATACACTATATATTTTTTTGTTGGATAAAGCAAACCCAGAAAAGCTAATTATCTCCATCTATGAGTCAATTTTTTTTTTAAAAAAAACATGTAATTTTAATGCAAAATAATTTTTCAAGTAAAAAGAATCCGTGTAAATTAATGAAGGTTAAGTTGTCAGTTGCAAATCAAGTAACAAAAATAGATTAGGTTTGAATTTTTTAACATAATGAAAAGAATCAACAATCCAGTCTGAACAACAATATAACAAAAAAAAAACTAATATTTTTTAAAAAGCACACAACAGAACTAATGCAAGAGTAGAAGACTTGCAAATCCCGATGTAAACTCCATAGATTACACTAATAATATTTCCGGCACGCATCTTAACATCACAAAAATAGTGTGAGAAACATAAGAAGTAAATAGAATAAGCCAACAGATACATGTATGAGCATAGATGTGCCTGTTTGTGTACACAGGAAAAATAGGTAATCAGATGTAAAGTAATAAGCTAGACATATTTGCAACTAAAACCACCAGCTTGGAAATTGAACATTATCAATTGCAGTGTCTCTGTCACCGATCAAAGATCAATGCTGAGTGCAAATTTACTGCAACCTATGAGACTCTTGAAAGCAAATAAAAAATGTATTTGCACAACCTGTTGTTAACATGTGTTTTCTGTGGTTTCATTTTAGAAGCAATTACATTGTCTCACTAACTGATGCAGCACGGATCGCTCTCTCTTTTATGTCCCGTTTTGATCAGCACAAGGGATGACTTCCAGTATTGCTTGGAGTTCAAGTTAACTAGTTTCCTATTATTTTGCATTGTAATTGTTTCCTATTTACGTCTACTTTAATTTGTGTTGATGTCCTATTACGTATAGAATTATAGGAAGGTTTGGTCTATGTGGACACTATATAAGTGCCTCTTATAGTTTGAATAAAGGGGAGCTTCTTTTAATTGAATAAAAGTGTGAGTCGTTTCTCAACTTCTATCAACTTGGTATTCCCGTGGGAATCAACAAGGCATAGCTTTCTTGTGTTCTTGGCTATTCTCCTGTGCGAGAATCAACAAGGCAGCAAGGTGTGATTTTCTTTGTTTGGTTATCTTGCTGCTACATCAGTTGGTATCGAAGCTGCTCAGGGACAGTATGCCGCCACGGAGAGGACGTGGTGGAAGAGGCCGTGGTGCCAACGACTTGGAGGATGTGGAACGACTTACCCAGCAAGTGGAACGTTTAACCCGGCAGGTGGAAACGTTAATGCTTCAGCAAGGTCATCCCGAGGAAGACGACGAGGAGGGGAATCCCATTAACCCGTTAGCGGAAGAAGATTATGTCGATGACGCACAATACAACGTCCCACGTGAGAACAAGCGGTGGGATACTGGGCTGAGAATTGATATCCCAGAATTTCATGGTAGTCTACAACCAGAAGACTTTCTTGACTGGCTAAACTCGGTAGAAGAAGTATTAGAGTTCAAGGAAGTCCCCGAGAATAAAAGGGTTCCCCTGGTAGCAACGCGCTTTCGTGGACGTGCTTCGGCATGGTGGCAACAATTAAAAACAACGCGCCTACGACAAGGTAAGGAGAAGATCACAACTTGGAATAAATTGAGAAAACATATGCGCGCTACGTTCCTACCTCCTAATTATTCTAAGTTAGTGTACCAACAACTTCAAAATTGTAGACAAGGTGCTCGTACAGTTGACGAATATACCACTGAGTTTTACGAATTGTTGGCCCGAAGTGATATTAATGAGACTGATGAACAGTTGGCCTCTCGGTACATTGGAGGTCTGAGAACGCAACTACAAGACACAGTAAATCTCTTTGATCCCTTCTCTGTGGCTGAAGCATATCAAAGGGCAAAACAACTGGAAAAACAAATGTCTCGAAGAACTATCGGTGGCAGTAACAGTAGCGGGCAGGGGTCAAGCAGTGGTCCAGGAATGTGGGGTACGACCGCAACCCCACAACGCGCATCAATGTCTCACCCTGTTGTGCCTAAAGCACCTTCAAGCGCTCCGCAAGGCAGAGCCCAAACTACAGGTCCCGCGGGTCTCGAACGTCCGGGTCCTCGTTGCTTTAAATGCGGAGAAACTGGGCATCGCATGACCGATTGTAAGCGAGGGGACAGATCGGCTAAGAGCTTATTTGTAGAACAAGACTCCGAACAATGTCCAGAATTCCATGAGTTGCCACATGGTCCTGTGTATGATGAAGAACCTCAGGAAGATATGAATGAAGAATTTGTAACAGGAGATTCAGGTCCCCTCCTTGTGGTAAGGAGAGTTTGTTATAGCCCCCGGGAAACTGAAACAGGGGATGGATGGTTGCGCAATAACGTGTTTCAAACAACCTGCACAATTGGTGGCAAGGTATGTAAACTGGTTATCGATCCGGGAAGTTGTGAGAACGTAATTTCAGACGAGGCTGTCACAAAGCTGGGCTTGGAAACGCAGTCTCACCCACAACCATATAAATTGTCATGGCTACAAAAGGGTACCGAGTTAACGGTGGCCAGAAGGGCCCGTGTCCAGTTTTCTATCGACAATAATTATAAAGACAAAGTGTGGTGTGATGTTGTGCCAATGGATGCAGGGCACATCTTACTTGGTCGGCCTTGGGAGTTTGACAGGTCCGTGGTACACGATGGGAGGCGAAACACCTATAGTTTTTTGTTCAACAATATAAAAGTTACTTTATTGCCCACACGTGAGCCACTTTCCAGACCAAACATATGGAGTCCTTCTCCTATGTTATTATCGAAGAAGAATTTTTGTTGTGCGGCTGAAGAACTAGGTGTTGTTTATTTGGTAGTCAGCCACAAGATGGTCCCAAAGGAAGTTTTGCCTGAGGAACCGGTTGCATCAATATCTCTACAGAAGCTACTCGACGAGTTTCAAGATGTTTTCCCGGTGGAGATGCCTCATGGATTGCCTCCTTTACGTAAAATTCAGCATCAAATTGATCTAGTCCCTGGGGCCACTCTACCAAATAGACCACATTACAGAATGAGTCCAAAGGAGCATGAGGAGTTACGCCGCCAGGTGGAGGAATTATTAGCAAAAGGGCATGTCCGGGAGAGCCTTAGTCCGTGTGCTGTCCCTGCCTTATTAACACCTAAGAAAGACGGCACTTGGCGGATGTGCGTTGACAGCCGTGCCATTAACAAAATTACAGTGCGGTATCGCTTCCCCATTCCTCGTTTAGATGACTTACTTGACCAACTAAGTGGTGCGACTATCTTTAGCAAACTTGACTTGAAAAGTGGTTATCATCAGATTCGGGTGCGTCAAGGCGATGAATGGAAGACTGCGTTCAAGACTCGAGAAGGTCTGTATGAGTGGTTGGTCATGCCATTCGGTCTGTCAAATGCTCCTAGCACCTTCATGAGGGTAATGAATGAGTTGTTCCGACCTTTTATTGGTAAGTTCGTGGCAGTTTATTTTGACGATATTCTTATTTATAGTTCAACACCCGAATTACATCTGGACCACTTGAAGGCCGTCTTAACTGTGCTTCGGAAAGAACAGTTCTTTGCGGCTTCAAAGAAATGTGCTTTTATGACCGACAAGGTGTTGTTTCTTGGGTTCGTGGTATCCAAAGAGGGAATTTTCGTAGATGAGACTAAAGTGGAAGCTGTGAGATCTTGGCCATTACCTCAAACGTTGCAAGAAGTCCGGAGCTTTCATGGATTGGTATCTTTTTATCGGCGTTTCATTCACAATTTTAGCACTATTGTGGCACCTATTACTGACTGCATGAAGCAAGGAAAATTTGTCTGGACGGATGCCGCGACGTCCGCATTCCATGCTATTAAGAAATTGTTGCTCTCGGCTCCTGTACTAACTCTCCCTGATTTTGGTAAAACTTTTGAATTACATTGTGATGCTTCCAAGATCGGTATTGGGGCTGTTTTGAGCCAAGAAGGTCGCCCTATAGCATTCTATAGCGAGAAACTCAATGGGTCGCGAATGAATTATAGCACTTATGATATCGAGTTTTACGCCATCGTTCAAGCTATGAAACATTGGCGTTCCTATTTGGCCCATAATGAGTTTATTCTCTTTACTGATCATGAGGCTTTAAAGCATATTAATTCACAGGATCAGTTATCTTCTAGGCATGCCAAGTGGGCTTCCTATCTCCAGCAGTTCACGTTCACCCTGAGACATCAGTCGGGCACTTTGAACAAGGTAGCTGATGCGTTGAGTCGGCGTACTAATATTCTGACCAGGATGAGTACTCATGTCCTGGGATTTGAGTCTTTGAAAGACACTTTGGCTACAGACCCATATTTTGCAGTTGTCATGAGTGAAGTTGTTGGTGGCCGTCGCTGCGATTTTATACTCCATGACGGATTTTTGTTCAAGGGGAACCAGTTGTGTATCCCGGCATGCAGTTTGCGTCTCAAAATTATACGTGACTTGCACAATGAAGGCCATGTAGGACGGGATAAAACAGTGCAGTTAATCATGTATTCTTACTATTGGCCAAGTATCCGTCGGGATGTGGGCAAGTTTGTTGCCAATTGTAGGGTATGCCAACTGTCCAAGGGAGTGCCCAGTAATGCCGGATTATATATGCCACTTCCAGTTCCAGACCGACCGTGGGAACATGTCAGTATGGATTTTGTTTTAGGGCTGCCACGTACACAACGAGGTATGGATTCAATTTTTGTGGTGGTTGATCGGTTTTCTAAGATGGCTCACTTTATTCCCTGCAAGAAAACTACCGATGCTGTCGCTATGGCACAATTATTCTTTCGAGAGGTGTATCGACTTCATGGGTTGCCCACTTCAATTGTATCTGATAGGGATACCCGATTTCTTAGCCATTTTTGGAGAAGTTTGTGGAAGGTTATCAACACCAAATTGAGTTTCAGTAGCGCCTATCAACCCCAGACCGATGGGCAGACGGAGGTTGTTAACCGGTCGCTTGGTAACTTGTTGCGAAGTCTGGTGGGGGACAATTTGAAATCATGGGATCATAAGTTAAGCCTTGCTGAGTTCGCTTTCAACCATTCTGCTAATCGCAGCACAGGCTTTAGCCCTTTTTTCATTACATATGGTTTCCATCCGCGTTGTCCATTGACTCTTGCTCCCGTGCCTGAGTTGCGGCGCCTCCATGGCAAAGCTGAAGATTTGGTTACTAATCTTCACCAGATTCATGTGCAGACCAAACAAAGGCTTGACGCGTCTACGGCAAAATACAAGCAACTAGCAGATGCTAAACGGCGGCATGTTGAGTTTGACGTAGGTGACTTTGTTTGGGCTATATTGACTAAAGATAGGTTTCCTGCTGGGGAATATAACAAATTGGCTGCAAGGAAAGTTGGGCCTTTGGAAATTATTGCTAAGATTAATCCAAATGCCTACCGTCTTAAGCTTCCTAGTCATCTTCATACCGCAGATGTTTTCAATGTCAAGCATCTCGTGCCCTATTTTGGAGATAATTCCGATGATGACGGATCAGATTCCGGGGCTGACTCTTTCCCACCTGGGGAGGATGATGCAGCACGGATCGCTCTCTCTTTTATGTCCCGTTTTGATCGGCACAAGGGATGACTTCCAGTATTGCTTGGAGTTCAAGTTAACTAGTTTCCTATTATTTTGCATTGTAATTGTTTCCTATTTACGTCTACTTTAATTTGTGTTGATGTCCTATTACGTATAGAATTATAGGAAGGTTTGGTCTATGTGGACACTATATAAGTGCCTCTTATAGTTTGAATAAAGGGGAGCTTCTTTTAATTGAATAAAAGTGTGAGTCGTTTCTCAACTTCTATCAACTTGGTATTCCCGTGGGAATCAACAAGGCAGCAAGGTGTGATTTTCTTTGTTTGGTTATCTTGCTGCTACATCACTAACCAAATCGAGAAACCAGGTATGTCACACTCCTTCGACCCAATAATTATTCTGTTTGGTTTCCAGAAATTTGGAGAAGAAGAGAAAACAATATTCACACATATGTCAAGAAAATCAAAAAAAATATAGAATTAGATAAAAAGAATACAGTTCGGGATCCGGTGTCGTAGGAAGACCCAATAATCTAAAGTACATTTTTTTTTCATTTTTTTTAACAACATAGTGTCGCTCGAAAATATATCACTGAGTTAACAAATACCCATAGATCAAGAATAGGAGATATATCACAAAAGAAGCTTCTGACATGTATGCTACATGAACACAAATTCGGTATCAACTTGAAGCAAAACAAAGCCAAAAGGTTATAGATGATTAGTTGCAATTATAGTAATGAAAATATCTACAGTTCAACATTATTTTTTAGTCTAAATATTGTAGCTACATTACTCACCCCGTCTTTTCCTTAACTTCTCTTAATTTCTGCAACTTCATATATATAGAATTAGATAAAAAAGGATATAGTTCGGGATCCGATGTTGTAGGAAGATCCAATAATCTGAAGTGCGTCTTTTTTTTTCCTCTTTTTTAACAACATAGTTTCGCACAAAAATATGTCACTGAGTTAACAAATACCCATAGATCAAGAATATGAGAGATATCATAAAGCAAGCTTCTTACCTGAATGCTACATGAACACAAATTTTGTATCAACTTGAAGCAAAACAAAGCCAACGGGTTTGTTGCAATTGTAGGAATGAAAAAACCTACAGTTCAACATTATTTTTTAAATATTGTAGCTACATTACTCACCCCATCTTTTCCTCAATTTCTTTAACTGCAACTTCATATATAGTCTCACGATGTGGTCTGCTGACGTCATTCACAACCCAATAACTCTTATGCCTCACTCAGGTCGAGGTGCATTTTATTTGCCAAAAAGAATGCTTAACCAATGAACTCCGAAACCTCTATCTAATTAAAAAAATGAAAACCCAAATTTTAAAAAATATAACAAAATACATCATTAAACAAAGGAAATCAACCATAGAAACTAGGATAGAAAAGGAGAGAGAAAACCCCATTGTAGACCCTCTTCTTCTCCAAGCTCCAATGGTGGCTACAAGCTCTCCAATGGTGATAGAATGTGTAAGAATGTGTGAGAGTCCATTTAAAACCCTAAAAACTACCTATTTATACTTCCCTAAACTCCTATGTCGTTTCTCATACAAGTTGGGGTCGTTTTGGTTCGAACCCACTTGAATTCGGAGTTTTTTCGCGAAATTTGCTGTGCTGTGAATAGTAACTCCGATCAATCGGAAATGCAATCTGTCTCCATGAATTTTTGACTGTTTTGGCAGGTCCGATCGATCGGGAATGGCTCCGATCGATCGGGAATCAGTTCTGGACTCCAAATCTTCATTTTACACTTTTTTCCTCCATTTCTTGCCTTGGCACCTACAATATGCAAATATAGTTTTCTTAGGCAATATCAACTCCTAATCAACTCAAAATGGGATGACCTTATGTGTAAAGGATGCACAAATGTATGTATATATTTGGTACCACACATCATCCTGAATTCCTGACCCAAATCTCTGTAGCATCTTCAGCTCATTGTTTATATGGTGTGAATGCACCTCTGCGTGAGGGCTTGAGGAGTTGAAACTTGCAAATGAGATTGGGAGAGTAAATCACCAAGACTAAATATCGGTATAGCTTCAGCAAACAATGTGTAGAATTTCAAAGACATATAAATTATTGCAAGGAATGCATTGTTCACATAAATACACAATTGCAAGTGTAGGGGCACTCACCTTGTACAACCACAGTGCAGTCTGAGGGCATGACCCTTTTGTATTCCTAATAGGATTTCAAAAGTTAGTAATTAGCATTTTAACTTGTATTTTCCAACTCTTTGAATTTGTCTTGCATTAACATTGTGTCTAACTGATCTATGAAAACTGAAAATTTTCCACAAACCAAAATATGAGCTTACCTTAGTTTTGATAGTAGTTCCATCTTCCATGTTAATTGAAGCGATCGAATAACTTGTTTTGAATTAGTCTCAATCCCAGTGATCTTCCATGAGAACAGGATTGTGTCGATAGGTAATTCTTCTGCTAATGCCTCCAATAAGGCACTGTGATGCACTGTTTGAGGCCCCAAATCATTTATGCGTCAACTCAAATGAAATAGAACCAAACCCATTAATGAATACAATGTTATATCTACTCAGATTAAACACATACCCTACGATGCACTATTCGAGGTCCCAAATCAAGAGCGTAGTTGGTAATATTTAGGTAGTTAATGTGTGCCCTTGGTTTGCCTGTAACAAGAAGTTTATCTTAGGCAAATTAACTCATCAGAACCTCTCATATTGATTTATTGAGGCGAGCCCAAGAATTCAGTCCCATCCTTCCTTCATTGAGCTTATAAAAAACTTATCAATAGCAATTCCTTAAACGATTCTATATACCTCTAAACCATATATATTTGTGTTAATAAATATTTAGTTTACTTGTCTACACATGGTGTCATTCTTGAGCATAGCGTGTTGCTCCTGTAAATAGAGGTATTACAAAAGGCGATTATTAACAAAGGCCAAAGTTTTTGCTTCCCAATATTTTGGAAGAAATAAATTGTTCGCTTAAAGAAAAGTCGCACTAAAACAGATAATGGGATGCTATAGCTAATCAGCTTATTTCTGTCAAAATCAAATTTACAGCATCCCTTTCATAACATTCCTTTGGTAGTAATTTACAACCAAAACTATTGTGTCGCAAACACTCGACAAAATGACACCTCACATAGCCACTCTTCATTTTCAGTAGACTGTGTGAGGATTGGTGTCTACAAAATCCATAGAATTCAACTTTTGACTTCTAAAATTAAGAGTGCACAGAAGTTCAAGTTGCAAGAGTGTTGCATGTGTATCTCAAAATGTATAGTGAGAGTTACACATTGACCAAAGCAGAAGCAGGAAGAGCAAGGATAAAGTTCAGCAATTGAAAATATACCTTCTGCATCAAAGCTACCACTATTTCAGAAGTCTCAGGTACCCCATGCTCCTAAATTGTCTAACATCGTGATAATTGAGTAATGTATTGTAAGCCTGTTGCTCTTGTGTTTCCACACAATAAACTACAAAAAACTAGGGAATCGTAGAAAGAGAAATTCCAAGACCTCACAATAAAATGTTTTCTGTGTGTGAGTATTTCAACACATAAAACCTCTTATACACATCCATGTCGGAGATGAATCTTACGTTCTCCATGTAGGAATTATAGGCATTTATCTAGAAAGACTTTTGACCCATGGTGTCCTAGCATGGGTAATAATTTTCTGGAGGCCATCTTTATAGCCTTATCGTGCAGCTTCTTGGTGTTCATTAAAGAACATAGTCATAAACATGCAACAACAAAACAAAAGAGCAAATGCATTTTACTTAACCAAAAGAAAAAAAAGAGCAAATGCGTTTACCTAGCCAAGCATTGTAGCCCCAGCCAGCTACACCGAAACCATCTATCATGGTTCTGTCTGAATCTGTTGCAACAACACTATCGGGGTAAAACTAACCATTTGTGTTAAGAACAACTTGTCCAAGGCATTGTACATATGAATGTGCACTCTTATAAGTTTTCGCATGTTCATGCTACTCCATTTTTGTTTGATTTATCCTCACTGGAAACAATGCTTCAGCGAGAATCACTGCCACATCTGGCCAAACTCCGGGGAAGGGATTTTTAATTTGATTGTTGTTCTACCTTGCTACTGAAGATTTGAGCCTTTTGACTATGATTGCTATTATAACATCATCTGATCGATAACAAGGATCCTTGTCTGAAATTATGTTTCCTTGGTCTTATGGATTTGAACTTGCATAAATTGGTTTGTAGTTTAAGGTTGGAATGACGAAGACTGATGTTTCTGCCTCTCAGATATGTTGTACTTAAGGCGAACACTTTGCATAATTTTTCATATCTAATAAGAGTGGTTTTTTTTTAGTTTAGAGTGTTTTTTTTTTAGTTTTCTGTGGACGATAATATGGAGTCTTCACCCTCCATGCATCCTGGAAATATGGTGCATGAAAATGCACCCATAGGTTATGCCTCTATAAGAGGTTCTTATGGCAGAGGATCATAGTGTTTTTTCAATGAAAATGAGTGCAACCATTCAGATGTAGGCATTATGTTATTTGCATATTAGGGTTTCCTAAAGTAGTGAATAATGTAGAGATTACAGCTCTTTTTTTAAAGCGCCATCTCGCTGTTGACATGAAGATGCCATTGTGTCGATGCTAATTTGCACCGAAGTATAGAATGAGTATTAAGTAGAAAGATTCAAGAGAATAACAACACAGAATTTACGTGGTTCGGCAACTTGCGTAGGTCCACGAGTCTGATATTTTATTAGAGTCGATTGTCGATGATCGCTTACAAATGTCAAATGAATTGTATTTATAGGCTTGGGATATGTCAGTTGGTGCGGTTAATTGCTTCTGGTAACTTCTCTTGTAACTGCTCCTGGTAACCGTCGGTAACTGACTGTCGGATGAAACTGCTTCGGTTCTTTTATCTGGAAGAACCGTATATACGGAGTGACTGACTATAAACTGCTTCTGGATAAAGTCCTTCCGTCTGGGAGAACCATACATACGGAGTGTACTTATTTACTCCACAAATACCCCCAGCCTTTTAATTTACCTAAATAAATTTAGGATAAATTTAAAGGCTTTTTTCATGTTTAAAGGAAGTAGTTTCCTAACTGGATTAAAATGCTCTGAGCAAATAGTCTCCTTCTCCTAGTTGAATTAGGAGTCTTGACATCTTCTATAAATAGCTGCATTATGTGAAGATTTTCCTTCGTTTCTAAACTTCATATGCTTCAAAGGTCATCTATTTTCTGCTCTTTAAGAGGTAATTCTTTTTCTCGACTTAAATCTTCTTGTTGAATTTACAAACCTTTTTTTTTAAAAAAATCTGTTACTTGGGATAAACCCTCTCGAAATAACGGATGAAAACTACTTGGATTGAGATTAGGGGTATGACTTTGAAGCCACGTCAAATTTAACATCTCTGCAGACTGCCACATGTATTTTAATTTAAGTTTAATTGAATTAAAATTAAACAAATCTAGAGTAATGGCTCATGCATTCACAACTCTTCTATTCCCTTTCTATTCACGCACACTATAATTCATGACTGCCATATGTATTTTTATTTTTATTTAATTTAAGAGAGAGATTTTGTGAGCAACTGTCATGTGGAAATTATTTTTTACAAAAATTATGACTGGGGTCAAAGTCATACACTGCATTGATGCTCTTTTGCTCGACGCTTATGTTTTCATGCATCTGAATTGAAGCGATTTCCTCTTTTCAGGTAATTCATTCATGCATATGAATTAAGGCTATTTCTTCTTTTCAAGAAATCGTTTGGGTTTTCAAAGCTATCGTTTATGACTTTATATGCCTCAATTGATTTTCATGGATGGATTTTTGCTGACCTGTGGATCTTCTATTTGTACTCTTCCTTTTGATTTCTTACTGGTCGTCATCGGATCCGTTGGTAGGAGTTTCTTAGTGGTTAGATGTATGGGCTCTTGATATAGGAGATGATTTTGAGTTGTTTTGAAGTTGATTTGTGGCAAACAGAAAGTTGGAGTTAATTACCATTTTTACCAGCTAGTAGAAATCATTTTGAGGGTGTGGCTGCAGAACTGGAAAATTTACAAACGTTATCCGTTTTCGATGAAATTTGACCGGCTGAAGCGAAACGGCGTTTTGAACTGAACCAGTGGTTGCCCCTAGCCCCACCCTAGTTTTGCAAACTTCCATCGTTTAGGGCCTCAAATAAAGTATTTTATGTTTCAGGGGTGTTTTTGCAACTTCTATATTTTGGTGTTTTACTTCATATTAGCTATGTAACCGGTGTGTTCTTACATCAAACGTTGGTTTGATTTGCGATTTTCTTTTCTTTTGTTGATTTGTGTCACGCCCCTATCCCCTAAGGTATATCGAAGTGTATCTATACCCACAGAGACGTGATCGGCAGGGGACACCCCATCCCCCGAACCAATTCCCAAACCGATAATTAAACTCAATATAACAAACTGTAATAATAATAATCATAATAACTCCCACAATGTATAATGAACAGTACTGAACCCAAAATACCATACATACTACCACCTAAATCACCTAAAGCACCGAAGTATGAATACAACAGCGAAATGGTAGACTATATCTACCCAATACCAAACCGAGTAATATATACAAAATAATACAATACTAAAATCCCACACCCTGCTAGAATAGTCGACTCGAGGCTACACATCAGCTCACGCAATTCGTCACTGACCAGCATCACCTGCACCAAACTCACCTGAAAGGGAATACAGAAGAGGGGTGAGCCACAAAGCTCAGTAGGGAGTAGAAAGGGAACGCCGATATCTAGAAATAAGAAATCCAGAAATATGATGCAAAATATGCAATAAAGTAAATATACATCCATCAGTAAGCCAACCAAGTAGCACGGTAGCCGATAAGGCTATACAACACTGTAACCACCCACACCGACCTCCAGTAATCCATAATCCATAAACCACCCCTAGACCCACCCCAATCCCTGTAGGGTGTCTCCCAGTCCAGGTCCACACTGAAACTGGATGAGGATCGGATATCCCGATAGCATAGCCTACACCAGCGGGCGTCCCTTTTGATGCACCCCATCTCAGACGGTCTATTAGGTACATACCCGGTCTGAATCCATATCCGATAATTTGGGCTCCTAAATGGGCCCACAGTCCACATCAACCACCTCCAACCATCCCACTCTCAAAACATACTAACAGTGATAAATAACATGAAATATAAATCAATAAGCAAACATGTCGTATTTCCATCCCCGGAAACCGACAAAACCATAACATCATAAAAGTCCGTGAAACCGGAACCCTAAAGTCACATGCAAGAATAAGGAAACCCCTACCTGAAAATCAGAGTGTCAATACGAAGCACGCGTCCCTGACAAACCCCTAACTCCAAAAGTCAACCCGCTCCGAATCTCAACCAGGACCACTGTCTACACCGAAAAACACGATATATGAAAATATTGTAAAAATATGTTTGGTCAACTATGGTCAAGGGTCAAATAGTATCGAACCGAGTCAAACCGTATAAAACCGGGTCAAACAGTGCCAAACCGGGTCAACCCGGGTCAACTCACCAGTCAACCGAGTCAACTCGGCCGAACTCGGTCAACTCGGCCGAAACCCACTCAACACCACCGCCGACGATCCGGCCACCCAAACCTGCCAAATCTTATATCAAATTGAAGAGCTCGATGAGATGAACTCATAGGTACCTGAAACAAGCCAAACCGTCGCCGGAATCGGCCGAATCGACCAAAAGAAGTTCAAGGTGATCGGAAACTTCAAACTCCGATATCTCCCTAACCACAGCTGCGATCGACGTGATTCAAGTTGGGTTACACTCGTCTCGTCAATACGCTTCTTTTGATACCGGTGCTGTCGCTCACCGTCGCCGAAATCGGAAAATCAACAAGAGAGAGAAAATGTGCGGGAGAGAGAAAAAGAAAAGGAGAAGAAAAATCGCTTGAATTTTTTTTTTTTCATTTTAATTTTTCTTTTATAATATCTTTTACTTACAAAAACACTCACCTTTCAAAAACACCCCTAACTAACTTGTTACAATTAACTTCAAAAATTCATAACAAATCCAATTTAAATCCGATTTAAGTAATTCTTACACCAAAAATTTTCTTTTAAAATCCCCCATTTATGAAAAATATTTTTATAGTTTTATCTCCATCTAATTTTTATTCTCCCCAAATCCCGATTCACCATCCCCGAGGTTCACTCCACCTCGATCAACGCAACAAACTACAATGAATATTATAAAAATCAAATCAGGATATTACATCCTTCCCCCCTTAAGAAAATTTCGTCCCCGAAATTAAATCATACGTAGGTAGTGAATAAATCCGGAAATCTAGTCTACATATCCGACTCCAACTCCCAAGTCGTCTCCTCCACTCCATAATGCTACCATATCACCTTAACCAAGGGTATGGTCTTCGACCGTAGTCACTTCTCCTGTCTATCCGCAATCCTAATAGGACGTGTCTCAAAAGTAACGTCCTCACCAATCTCCAAGGTAGACCAATTTAATATATGAGAAGGGTCCCTATGATATCTCCATAACATAGACACATGAAATACCCCATGTACTCATGACAACTATGGGGGTAATGCTAATCGATAAGCTACCGTCCCCACCCTCTCCAAAATCTCTAATGGCCCTATAAATCTACGTGCTAACTTCCACGCTCTCCCAAACCTCTGTACTCCTCTACGAGGACTAACCCTCAGAAACACGTGATCCCCCACCTGAAACTCTAGAGGTCTACGTCTCCTATCCGCGTAACTCTTCTGACGTGACTGAGCTGTCAGAAGTTGCCACCGAATCACTGTCGCCACCTCAGTAGTCTGCTGCACCAACTCTGGACCCAATAGTGGTCTGTCTCCAACCTCTGACCAACACAACGGTGATCTACAAGGTCTCTCATACAAAGCCTTATACGGTGCCATCTGAATACTTCTCTGGTAATTGTTATTGTACACAAACTCCACTAAAGGAATATGAGTCTCCCAATCTCCTCGAAAATCCATCACACAAGCCCGAAGCATATCCTTTAGAATCTGAATAGTCCGCTCACTCTGCTCATCAGTCTGAGGATGAAAAGATGTACCAAAGTTCAGTTTCGTCCCCAGAGTATCCTGAAAACTGCCCCAGAACGGTGAAGTAAACCTGGGATCTCGATCAGATACAATACTCAACGGTACCTCATGCAATCGGACTATCTCTCGTACATATAATCTCATCAACGACTCAATCGAATCTGTCTGACAAATAGGCATAAAATGAGTTGTCTTTGTCAACCGATCCAGAACAACCCAAACCGCATCATGTCTCCACGGAGTCATAGGTAAACCCATCACAAAATCCATAGCGATATGCTCCCACTTCCATTTAGGTAATGGAAGCGGTTGCAACAATCCAGCGGGTCGTCGATGCTCAGCCTTTACCGGCTGACAAGTAAGACATCGGGTCACCGTCTATGCCACATCTCTCTTCATGCCACTCCACCAATACTGCCTCCGTAAATCTCGGTACATCTTGGTAGCACCAGGATGCATCGCAAATCATGAGTAGTGTGCCTCCTGAAGTATCTACTCTCGTAACTCAGTGTCCTCTGGAACCACTAATCTGCCCCTGAATCTGACTCCACCATCAGTGCCTCTAACCCATCCCTCCATATCCTCAATGTCATCAAATAATGCATCCCCCAACTCTGCATCCAACACCCAATGTACCAGGGTCGGACGAGCAATCAAACTCTGTAAACTCAATACATCTCCACGCTTCTCCATATCCAGTCGATACTGACTAAGTGTAGCCACCAACCCAAACTCCTGAATAGCCAACCGAGCTACAATCAATCTCCTACTCAAGGCGTCAGCCACCACATTGGCCTTGCCCGGATGATACTGTAAAGTAAAATCAAAGTCCTCAAGATACTCCTTCCATCTGCGCTGTCTTTGGTATAGATCCCTCTGAGTAAACAAGTATCGAAGACTCCTGCGATCCGAGAATACCTCAAACCTCTCTCCATAAAGATAATATCTCCACTGCTTAAGTGTGAACACTACTGCAGCCAACTCCAAATCATGCACAGGATAATTCCTCTCGTGCGGCTTCAATAAACGTGAAGCATACTCAACCATTCTCTACTGCTGCATCAACACACCAGTCAACCGAGTCAACTCGGCCTGACTCGGTCAACTCGGCCGAAACCCACTCAATACCACTGCCGACGATCCGACCACCCAAACCTGCCAAATCTTATATCAAATTGAAGAGCTCGATGAGATGAACTCATAGGTACCTGAAACAAGCCAAACCGTCGTCGGAATCGGCCAGATCGACCAAAAGAAGTTCAAGGTGATCGGAAACTTCAAACTCCGATATCTCCCTCACCACAGCTGCGATCGACGTGATTCAAGTTGGGTTACACTCGTCTCGTCAATACGCTTCTTTTGATACCGGTGGTGTCGCTCATCGTCGCCGGAATCGGAAAATCACTAGGAGAGAGAAAATGCACGGGAGAGAGAAAAAGAAAAAGAAAAAGAAAAAGAAAAAGAGAAGAAAAATCGAGTGAATTTTTTTTTTTTCATTTTAATTTTTCTTTTATAATATCTTTTACTTACAAAAACACCCACCTTTCAAAAACACCCCTAACTAACTTGTTACAATTAACTTCAAAAATTCATAACAAATCCAATTTAAATTTGATTTAAGTAATTCTTGCACCAAAAAGTTTCTTTTAAAATCCCCCATTTATGAAAAATATTTTTATAGTTTTATCTCCATTTAATTTTTATTCTCCCTAAATCCCGATTCACCATCCCCGAGGTTCACTCCACCTCGATCAACGCGACAAACTACAATGAATATTATAAAAATCAGATCAGGATATTACAATTTGCCTGCATTAGTTGGTATCGGAGCTGAGGAGTTTGCCTTGGATTAAGTAATATAATTGTTACTCATTTTGTAATATAACTGTTACTCATTTTGTAAATTTTACAAAAGCTTTCAAAAAAATTGGGAATGAAACAAACACTACCACTAGTCATCAATCTATATATATATAATGGAGGATCCAAAATGCTTCTCCTTGGTGCCACGTGGATGCCTCTAAAAAAACCTACACAAAAAACAAAAGAAAAAAATTAAATATATTAAATAACTTTAAGACCCACAAGCACATACAATTAATAATATACAAATAATTTTAAAATGATATTTAATAATACAACAAATAGTTATATCAATTATCACCTATTAATTGCATATAAAAACAAAAAGATAAAAGCTTAAATGAAACATATTCACAATATAGGTATAAAATAACACACAAAAACATATAATATCACAATAAAGTTCTAAGACATACTACAAAAACTTCATGGGAAAAATGAACAATTTCAACAAAATTCCTAACGATATGACCCTACAAATCATGGAATTAATTGTCAAACAACAACCAATGATGATGAAAAAGATCCAGTTTAGGATGCATTTTTAGGAGATTTCATAGAGGATGATCCCAATGATCCCGTATAAGATAATCCCTTAGTGGATGATCATACAAATGAAGAATTTAATCAAATGTGAGATACATAGTACAACAAATTATATATTATATATGCTTATTGACATAGTATGAAAAATTGTGGCTTGCAGACATAAGAAGCAATAATAAATGAGATGTAAAAACTAGGAGATAAAGGAGGTGCGCTATCTTTTCTATAAAATTTATAATTTATGAGATGTTTTTTAGTTATTTTACAACTTTGTTCAAAAAACCAACGCAAAAAATAATTGTTAAACTCTGAGCATATTTTTTCTTTATGCATCAAATTTTTCGTTCATTCTTAGAAAATTATTTATTAACGTATTGAGAAAAATGTATTGTAGTTATTTGTTCATCTCATAATTATTTTCATTTTCTATAATTCAAGCTTTGTTATTCATTATGATAATAAAGTATCAAAAAATTATCAAAAATATTTATTTTTTAAATTAATTATGTGTCGCGCGAAGCGCGAGCATGCAACTAGTATACATATATAGTTAAAGATAAGTGATGCCCGTGCAACGCGCGAGTTCACTTTAGTTTTTATATAAAGCATGATATCATTAATTACCTGTAAAAGAGTATTAAAATGTGCATTACTACTGGTTCAACTAAATTTAATGACAATAATTAACAAATTAGTTTTTAAGTTGTGGGTTTTTATTGTCATAAAAAAGTCTATGAGATTATTATAATTACCACGTTTTTTCCTTTGCAGATACAATCGAAATGGAAGTTTAGAAATTACAATTGAAAGTAAATTTAATGGTGAAACGTGCGTTATTTAATGATTTAAAATACTATTATAATTATGACATTTTAAAAGGGCTTTAAGAGGCTATTATAATTATAAAAAAAACAATTACAATAGAAAATTTGGTAACTCTTATCCTCCTTGTGTATAATATCATTTGTTAATCTATTGTTTATGCACAACGCTACATCCCATTTCGTAACCCCCAAAAGACCCCCAAATATATGTGACATTAAAATAGCCACTGATTAAAAACAAACATGTATAATCTATTTCACATCCAACATTCCACATTAAATGGAGGTATTTTGGGGGTCATTTTTTGGGAGGTCTCAAACATTATTCATTGCTTATAATCGAGCTTGCAAATTATACGTCTTTAAATGCCAATAATTGACGTTACAAGTAAATTTATAACCTACACTATATAAATAAATTACATAACTCACATAAAATAAATTTAATTACATAAATTATGAAGATGTAGAGACATATTTCTCTATATAAATAACAAAGAAATGTGCATTGCAAACATTTTCTTGAGGAGCGAAAAAAAATAAATCAAAAAACAACAAACTAAACAACATATCTCTCAACTCAGCTATGCTTGACTAGTACATCCAAGTTAAAGTTCCATGCATGTGTGACTCCCTAAATGCAAAGAACAACAATAAATTCATCAACATTGACATGCTTATCTTTGATGAAAGGTAATTGTCAATTAGTATGTTCAATAATGTTGTGCATGTCAGCCCATGTCCAATGGCCGATATCTTTAAAGGACTTCTCTGTTTGTTCCAACAAATGCTGCTTTCCAAATATAGGGAAGTTCATTTCGATAAATTGTGCAGAAGGATTTACGTTAATCCTTCCGTTGTTATAGCAAAACCTTGACATAAGCTCAAAAATCTCTACCCCTCCTGGAATGTCATAAAATACACTTTTTAATTTTTTGCCGTCCCAGCTGATTCACCAAACAATTTTCTTAATCTGCTTGAATATGAAGAAATAATTTCCTACAGATATTAATGTCATTTTTTATTGATGGAGGATATTAATGATACTAAGGAGTTAGAATTAAGTATAGTGCATGTATGTTACATAAATGACCACAATTCTGGAAGAGAAAACCCAAAGTCAATGAGAATTGTAAAACTTCAAATAGAACAAATTGAAACTCTTATCTAGGATAAAATTACCCAAAAAATTGGAAATGGAAGTGATAAATTGGGTTCGTTTTCTCATAATATAAAGTTTTGACGGAAAAGAAATTCAAGATAACTAATCAAGTCAGGAAAAAAAATGGAATCTAAAGGAGACCTCCAATTAGTTAAACAGAGATTGCATGACAATTATTGGAAAAAGTTAGGAAAATTTTGAATGCATGCAATGCATTAATGATATTGAGACACTTAAAGTTATATGATGCTTTGAATTAAAATATTATTCCCAAATATATTTATTGAAAAATTTGTTGAAAAATTTTGAAAAATGTATTTAACAAAGTTCTTTACTTAATTTAAATGTATATATTAAATTAGTTACCATGAATTTCGTGAAAAAATATATAGTGTAACGACCTGTCATGGAGGAGAGTCTGTGGAATTACTAATTTGTCCAAAACATAAACTGTCTATGCAAATCCTCTAAAAATCGTTTAATATAATCCCAAAAAATGTATTTAGAAATCCATTAAGACATAATTAATAAGTATTTAAAATTTAACAAAGTGGAAGTCTTTAATAATCAAACCCTATGCTACCCATAAACCACAATTGTATCCACACCTCGAAAACTGGCCGTCATCTCCGTACTTGCCTGGAAAGGAAGAAAAAAAAATAGAGGTTGAGCTAAATATCCGAGTAGGGGTAAAATACCCGATAAGGACTCGGATATCCATGATGCGAATACCGAGAGAGAGAGAATCACAACGACAATCACATACGATATGACAAAGAGTAGAACTAGTCTACAAATACAACAATCAACTCAAGAGTAGTACAAGAATAGGCAAGAACAATAGGAACATGCTCATGCCACAATCACAACCCAATATGCATACATATAAGTATGCAAATTGTATATGAAAAACACACATCTCCTCCCAATACGTATAGTGCCACAAATCATCTACATCCAATCATCGGCACACGACAGTCCGGATTCCCCCTCGGAGGCCACAGCAATCAAATCCCCGTATAATCATATGGGTAACAGATAAAGGGGAATAAATCCCAGACACTGATTACGTCTCATGATGGTGTGTCACGAACACAGCCATCGCACAAAACCAACCAACCACAATAATTGTTATTGAGCCTCATTTAGAAGGATATGATTTTAATGTGGAAAACTTCCTTGTGTGAGAAGGGAAAAACAAGGACCATAGTCCATCCAAAACTTCTACTATAATCAAAATATATGGGGAAAATGAGTTTTCTCCAGATATTACTAGAGGCAAACACACATCATCAAGAACTTTATCATTGGTAATCAACAACAAATCAAAGAGGAAAGTTGAGAAAAATCTCACAAACCTTAGTAGTGACATTCCTGCAAATTTTGGCAGTTATCAACAACTCCAAACTCCAATCGCACAATGTCAAATTTTCAAACTGATCGGATTACTTTTTTGTTCACGGTCGTCGTTTAAACATTTTCGTGTCTATAGCAAACTCTCGCAGTTTTTGACAGCACTTCCCTCTGTTTTCATCATACAAAGAAAAGCCCCTAATACACACTTCCATATCATAGAGATATGGGTTGATCACTAACCAAAGGCTGGGCAAAAAATAAATTGAATAAGCTCACAATAGTTGGGCTTTGTCACCTTTTATATAGAAAAGGACAATTCAACCAATGTAACACCAAAAAAACCGTTTACTGAGTGGCGGACGCACTTGGAGGCAAGACTCTTGATTTTTAGGTTGGTTTGACTAGCCTGGTTGACTATGGTATATTGGACTTGAATTAGAAGGATGTGAACTGGGCCAGTCCATTGTTCACTTTTCCCTTTTAGTTTTCAAGAATGGACTGAGCTCAGAAAGAAAAATTAATGAATGGATTATTTGCTTCTGAATTTTTTCACCACTGGTTTGCTTTATCTGTGAGAGTGACATTCATTATTCATACTCACGCGGTATAAGTTATAAACCAACAAGTGCATTCTATTGGGCCTGAATTAGAAGGATGTGAACTAGGCCGGTCCATTGTTAACTTTTCCCTTCCCCAAGGAAAAAAATTAATGAATGGACTGTATCAAACCCAAGCCCATTTCAGAACTCATGCGTTTAGGCTGTTATCTCTAGAGAGAGACGGACTTTAGCAGCATCTTTTCGGTCAGACGAGGAAATCAAGAGAGGAGGTCTAAAACTTGGACTGGTATATTCTTTCCCTATGTATTTGCTTTGTAAATGGTCTTTTGTTGATTAATGTCAAAATGACTTGGTAGATGAAGAAGGTCGTGTCGGCCCGAGAAGCATATTAAGAAATAGAGAGATTATTCTCTATGATTTAAAGATATCATTACACTGATCTCTGGGGTTGATCGATGTTCAAATAGTTTATATTTCTATGATGCCTGAAATATTAAAATTTTGATTTCCTTTGTGTAAACTTGAATTTGTATTATTTGAGAATTTCCAAGTATAGAAGACATTTGAATCTCTAGCCTTGATTGATCCGACCTTAAACTCCAACCATCCTAATGGGTGACTTTTCTACAATGTACTCTTGAATCCTATTATTGTTTTCCTTGAATCTCGACTCTCCAGATGTCGAAATTTGCTTCCCTTGGCTAGCTTTAACAACTTATATATGTTTTGTTGGATCAGCTATTTTCATCATTTATTGTTAACTTTTTTTTTTTTCCGTTTCTCCCCAGATTTATTCAGGAGATGGAGATTGACACTAAGGATGTATTGGTTAGTAGTTTTATTCAATCCTGTTTATGTTCCATTAATGTCATAGTAATTGTTATTTTGTACATGATTTCCATCTTGCGATCTCTCACGTACAAGAACAGGATGTCTTAAATGAAGGATGGATTTCAGCATTGGAGAATGTAAACATTGTGATGCAGCAGTGGCGAGTTGGTTGTAAGATTAGAGCAAATTCAGCGTTGGAGACAAATTTCCAAAGGCCTTAGAGTGGCTCAATACATGCTTGTCTTATTTGTTATTTTATGAGCCAAGTAAATTGAATGTTTAACACATTGGTACGGACATGAGATTGATAGGCTTGTGCCCATAATGGGCGGTGATAGAGAAACACGTAATCAAGGCTTGCTATTGTCGTCATGGTCCACAGTAAACAGAGGATAAATGTTTTAACATTAATGACTTTATATCAATAACTTATTCTAATGCCCATCCACTAGCAGCTGCAGAAAGTTTTTACAGTCTAATTGGTTGAATGTACCCAATAACATAATATTCGGGCTCGGTTTACTGAAACACTATTAGATTAACACGAACAGAATTTGACACCAAATGTCAAGAATGAGTACAAGAAACCAAAAACATAATTGAAGCAACAAAGTTCGAGATATCTAAGATGGCGAAATACCGTTAGGTTTTTCGCTGCTCAACCCCAGAAACACAAATTATGTCAACAATCAATCTTCCAAAAAAACAAGTGACATAGTGTCAGATTATTCATTTACCGTGCACAGAGTACACAGCATGGCTACTGAGACCAAGAAAAAGATTATAAATCAATGTATATGAACACAAATAACTAGTCTTAAGAAAAGAACATTAATAACTTGTCTTAAGAAAAGACCATAAGTAACTAGCAAGCGCATGTGAACTGCTCATCAACTAAGCAACCTCAAGATACAGAAAGTCAACAGACTACATACACACTCTCAATATTCATATGCATATATAACGGGCTAAAATGCTTCGCAGTAAACAGAGGATAAATGCTTTGACATTAAAAATCTGGGACCGTGTACATGCTCAAACAAGAAGCGGTGAGTCCTTGAGGAAAAAAAAGAGGCTCGGTGATATCCATGGTCGAAAAGACATATTCAAAGGCCACTTCTTTGCAAATGCTCAGCGTCTTGAAGTTTGGGTTTGACCCCCATATTCTGTGACAGAAAATCACTTTTAAGCAAGCGAAAGAACAATATAAAGTAAAAGAAAGGGAATAATGTGCTTAAAGGTGATAAAATTGACAACACCAGGTGCCAGGTGGGACTAAGAAAAAGCAATCACCTCCGATAGTTGTTTCATACGTTCAAAATTAAAGTACAAGTCCCTAATGGTCTCAATACATTTCTTCATACTGGTATCCGGCACCCCTTTTGTATCATCAAAGCTGCTTGGTTTAGTAATATGCCTATTCAGCTCGAGAAATGATGGAATATCAGGATGACTCCTCAATTTAGACTCCCAATCCTCCTCAAAAGCATCTTTAGTCTCATTGCCATAGATCACAATATCTCCCAACCAAGAGAGTTCAAGTATGCAATCAATGAAATTCATGCGCTGATACTTTTTCCAAAAGATAACGTTGTCATACATGTCCAATGGATGACTGCCAAAAAAAAAAAAAAAAAAAGAGATAAAAGTCGGAGTTTATCCATCAAATATAATGGACAACATATCTGTACCCCATCAAAATATGGAGCATGCAAGTATGTACAATAATGGAGCATATATAATGAAGAATATAAAAAAAGATGTACGAAAATTGACCATGCAAATATGTACAATGATATTGTAAAGGTATCAAAAAAATAGGGTGGAAAAGAAATCTAACCTCAATGAAGTCTGCTTTCTCGAAAATTGTTCTTATAATACATACAACGGCCTAATTTTTTGATACCTAACATCTGAAACCATTCATAAATAAGATTTCAACAAGTAGAAAGAACACCAACCAATACTGATACACAGATAGCATCTACAGTCAAGTAATCACCATAAGAGTTGGTATCCTTTTCCTTGCTTTCAATGACCTATATGTTTAAAAAATAAATAAGACTGTATTTTAAGTGTACATGTAGCAACCAAATCTTGTTCCAATGTAACTTAGGTTCAAGAATATGCTAAGGGGTAGCATTCTGAAAATTGTATGTAATCCACTGCTTCTAGCATTCATGATCAAAGATAGACAGAACAACACATGAAGTACAGTATAGAAAGAGAAGTAAGCAGAAGTACCAATGAAGTTTAAGATGGCTCATGTTAAAGAAAGTGTGAGAATTACCTGAGAAGGAAAAGCAGATGCAAGAGAAACTGTTGGAAAAATAGTAAATGCACTCAATAAGCAGCAACGACTGGCCAAATATAAGCTCACACACCAAAAAAAACTCGAGCATTGTCCAAATATAAGCTCACATATGCGATCATCCAGAAAAAAAAGAGCAAGAATCACAAAATGATTCAAGATCAAGCATACTATTTAGCCTGATCAATGATCAGCCTACTGTCTTTGAAGTTGTAACAGAAAGGAAGCCTATAAAGGATAAATCAAGCATGGGCAGTGGAAGCAAATCTAAGGGTAGCTTGAAGGTTTGATCAAACAAACTCTTCTCTGAGTAGGGTAGTGAGATAATTAGTAATCTGGATTCTGTTTCGCAGTTTGTTGCGTTAGATAAGAAATTATAGCAAGATTTAGTTCAATTTTATTTTTTACACTTTCACTATTTAAACCTCTCCATCTTCGTTCCTTTTCGTCACACTCGACTCAAGTTATCTATGTGCTCTGCTTCTCTGAAAAGGTTGTTTTTACTTGGAGTGAATTAGAAAAAGAACAGTTAATGGTAGAAAATACTCATGGCGAGGAAACATGTCATGTGCCTTTGGGACTAGCTTTGTTAGCCCCAAGTCTGCAATGGCACCCGCTCCCTAACTCCAAAAGTGTTAATTAAAGGGTAACCCAAAAACAACTCGGCCATACAAAACGAAACTAAATGACAAAACAATGCCCCGATTAGTAGCTAATAAGGTCAAGAAAAGTAAGCCCCATTCCAGAAGGCTCAAATATGTCTTCTGCCTAACAGATACTGGGCATACTTAAACAAATAAATTAATTACCAAAAAGCCATTCAATCTTTCGCAAAAGAAATCGAACCAAAATGCATGTAAAGAATTAAAGCAAACACAATTACCTTTTATTAAATGAAGAGGCATACACAGAGAGGGAGGAAGAACCGAAACCCAACACCACATCATAACCTACCCCAATAACCCATGAGGCAAATAATTATAAAAATATCAGACAGAATTAGTTATGATTAATCTAACTAATATGTGAGTACAGCTTCAGTTCAAGAACATAATTGATTAACGTCATTTTGGACAACAGTTGCTACCAACAACCAATGTTAAATGACGTCGTTTTCTGTCCACAACTGCTGGCAAAACCAAGCCCACTCGTGAGAGTACCATAAAAGACTCCCAACTCACCATCACAAAGATAGTGATGGCATGGGGTTTGAGCTTTGGATTCAGCTCCAGGTAACATCTGATTCTTTCAAGAACGTGAAAAGTTTCTCCATCAATTTGACGATCTAATACAGGTAAAAAAGAAGAAGGAAGAAGGGCTAATAATTATAGACTCGTCAATAACAATCACAGCAACAATGGCAACGCAGTAGATAAAGTATAAAGAAGAAAACCACTAAGATATAAATGTCATTTACAAAGGTCCTAAAAGATATGGGTTAAGTTTTTTTTATTCATAGTTTAAACATATAAGGAAACGAAAACCAAGTGAAACATCTACTCACTCTTTGGTCTTGATTTATCCATGCATTTCCTCTGCGTAAGTAGCTCTAGCAGCACCACTCCAAAGCTGTATACATCACTTTTTGCTGCCAAGTGCCGTGGCCATGCCAAATATCTGACATTTTTAGCATGTATTACACGTCTCTTAAATCTCAATATACATGTACCAGAATGACTTGACAAATTGAGCTTAAATTGATACCTGTTGAGACATATTCTGAAGCTGCATACCCATATGTCCATCACTCTTGTTGTGACATGTGTTTGATCCCTCAGGTCCCATCTTTGCTAGTCCAAACTCTGATAATTTTGTTGTGAAATCCTATAAACAGAACAACAGGCCTCTTCATTAGTCCAGTAAAAAATATTGATTATTTGTTGTTGATGAATATACTTACAGTATCCAGCAAGTCATTGGAAGTCTTGAAGTCGTGGTATATCACTGGATTCTCTGCTCCATGAAAGAAGGAGAGGCCTTTAGCAGCGCCAACTGCAATCTTTAATCTTGCACTCTATGGCAGCAATACTCAAAGTCCTTTAATCTTCACCTCATGTAATTCAACCAGTATCAATGCAGAAACTTTTTGGCATAGCAGGTTGACCAACAAAGCTTTGTAGTAAACACAATGTACAGATTTAAGAACTTATTGAAAAAAAGAATAATGTCCCAACATCAGATTAAAAAATAGTCTAACCGAGTTGATAAATGAACAGATAAAAAACAATCCAAACCAGCGTCATCAAAACTTTGAAACAAAATTAGTAGAGAAGACAAATATAATGGTAAGAATAATAGAGGGAAGGCAATGTGTAAAATTCACAGAAACCCAAAAAAATAGAAGGAATTAAATAGCAATCATACCAAAGGATGACACAGGAAACACATAGAAGAAAAATAGATCCTGACAACAGAAGACATACAACAACCAACGAACCAAAAAAGAAATCACAAAAAATTAAACCTGTATGAAATTGATGGAAGTTTAAATCGCAAAATAAATCACACTAAACATAATGTTTTCGCACACAAATGCCATGCAGGCTATAATCTGATTGAAGAATGGCATACACATGTATTTGGTCAACAAACAGAGATACCAAAAACTTGTCGAACAGTCTCAACCACATCAATGCTTCTCCAAGGAAAGTAAACATCAAAGAACAGGGAAAAAACAAACTAATCTTCTCGGTCCTCCAAAGATGGAAGCAATAGAAGTAGTCACACCATACTGTAAGAAGCAAAGGACAATGAACAACACTAAAAGATCACACACCAACTCAGCTGTACTCAAACATCAATAGTTGGAAGCACAATAGCTCCCGGAAATCATAATAAAATCTTGAAAACCACAAAAACCAACACATTCACCTACAAGCACTCACTGAAACACGCGCCATTATGGAAGTGTCATACCAAAGTCAAAAGTTTGAAGATTCATAATTTTACACATAAACTCAAACACCACAAGCGAGAGTACAAATAGAGACCGCAATTTAGTATATTACATAGATAAAAACGTACCTTCATTAGTTTGTAGGATGATTCCTGAAGGAATATAATCACCCCTCATTCTGTAGCCTAGTTGATATACAAAGCAAACAAATTGAAAGAAAGGAAGTAAGAGAAAGAAAAAGATGACAAACAAATTTAAGTTCAAGATGATAAGAAAAGGTCAAAGAATCAAAGAGTAGTTAAATTATTCCAACAAATAAAAGGAGAAGAATTAGTAAATAAAAGTGAGGCAAAATTAAGGGCTGCAAATTATGCATTGGATTTTTATCACCACAAAGGAATTAGAGGAATTGGTCCCTCTTATACGTAGAAAACCGCAATAGGCAGTAAGCATACCCCCGGTGCGTTGCCAATTTCATCCATAGAGGTTCAATGTAATAGAAGTACATGAATGAAATATGACAAAAACTGAAATTAAAAGGCATGGTAGAGTTAAAACCTTAGCACAAACAAAGAAGGAAAAAAATGTCATATGACAGTTAGAAATATACACATAAAAGCACCTATTTTTGTCATATGACAATAAGCATACCCCCGACGTCGTTTGCATCATCATAAGTAGCTTAACCTCTACTTTGCTTCCATGTGTCAAGATCAGCAATTATAAGTCCTTTTCCCATTATTGGCTCTAGAATATCTGCAAGAATTCCCTAATTAAAGCAGTGTGTGAAAACAGCGCATATACATGCATGTATATGCATATGTAATTTATATGCATATACATGTATCTGCATGTAATGTAAAAACAGTAATTTATTTACATAAATTATTTATATAATTTAAGTCAATGTACATCTTCACTCCTCATTGTATTTAGTATTTGTAATATGTAACATAAAAACAGTGCTTGATATATGAACCAAACTGAATATCAAAATCATTCATTTTCTTCTTTTACCATCAAACTGTCTTGATCTCAGGTACATGTAAATGAGAATGTATATATGATAGAACTGGGTTTACAAAAACGTATATGAAAAAGGGGGCACGTGGCAAAGCATGATTGGGGCACTTCTTGTTGCCTTATTGGGTTTAACTTTTACTTTGTTTCTGAATTGTGTCGCTGGGTGTTGTTTTTAGGTGCTGGCAGGCAGCTGTGTGGAGCAGTCTGGATTTTGGTGGTTTTCTCTGCAAGAGATTAGGAGGTCCTAGTCCCTTGAAGACTAGGGTTTATGTCCATTTCGCTGTGTTTTTCCCCTTGTTTAGTTGTAATAGACATTGTCCTTGAGTGAAATATATCCAGTAATGTTTAAATATTTGGTTTCTATTTCTGGAATCTATCAATATATATGTATGCAAAACATCAAAGAGAGAGAGAGAGAGAGAGAGAGAAATTCATATAGAAATTAATCTTGGGAACTTGATAAATTAGTCAAACATTGATTTATAATGAGTCTCCAAGTGCTGAGAAACTTCTAAAAGAAAAAAAAAAAAAAATACACAAAATAGTAGCGAATAAAACAATCAGTAGCTAGAGGAAGAAGAAAACTAAGTATGCATAACCAATCCACCATAAAAAGACCCGCCGTACAACACAAAGAACTAACCCAGCAAGCTAATCATATAACAATGTTGCAAACAAATGGCCCAAGCTCCAAGAACCACAGAATAATGAAAGGTAAATTAAAGCTTAAAAGCGGCAGACAGTCCATATGCAAACAAAAGACAAAATCAAAGGATTGCAACAAATGAATGAAAAGGCAACAAAACAGGAAACAAAGATTAAATCCACCGTAATCAGACTCAATTCGACAAAAACCAACCTTAATCAGACTCAATTCGACAAAAAAGAATTGTAAATCAAATAAAAAAATAAACTCTCAATGTAATCAATTAAATCTCCCTCCACATATTATCCATGGTATAACAAATCTCCTGGTCAATGTATCAATGTAATATTATAAATTATAGACACTACTTACTCCAAAGTGAAATTCTTCAAAAAAAGGTCAAACACAAATTTTGAACCACCATCAACATTGCATTTGCTATTGATCTCCTCAAAAAGTTTCCTCAATTCTTCACGCACTTCAACTTTGTCATCAATTTAATGCTCTGCAACCATATTGTTAAAATCTATTAACAATCAATAAGAGCATCAAAACCAACAAAAGGTATTAGAAATATAGACCTCGCAGGTCAAATCTCAAAAACTAGGCAAAAGTAGCACGATCCTGCATGCAAGTGCCATCATACTCCACAATGTAAATATTCTCCAGAGATAAGCGACAACGCAATTGTGTATCACCCAAAAGCCAAACAGATCCAATTATATCCCTATATCAAGTACAAACAAATAAGAATTACCAAGATGTATAAGGAAGCAAAATAATTAATCTGAGGTACGGCATTATTACTAACCTTAAGATGCTTTTATAGGATATAGATGGGAAAAAGACGTGTCCGTCATCGTAAAGTGTACAGGATTTATAAAGTTTTTCTCTGGATGGTTTGAAAAGAGCACCTTCCGTTGCGAAGGAAAGATACCACGAAGTATCTGCTTCCACTTGAAAGGGAGGTGGCAAGTATGGTCCAAAGTGACCAAGCATTGTCAATAATATGTCACATACCATCCATGCATTGTCTTCATCAGCAAACTTTGAAATACGGCACCCGCGAGTTTCTACAAATACTGATGCATCACGTAGCTCAAGCCTTATATGACCAATGATCTTATCCTTGTCCTGATTGAGAGCGCTTCAAAATCAAAATGAAGCTCCGTTTGAAACCTGTACTCCAAGATTGACAAAACCAAAAACAATTAGTAGTCAAGTAAATCCCAAGCTCAACATGCCAGTAGGGCAGTAACCTTCAAAACATAAAGTTGTAGTTGAAGATTGTGAAAAAGAAAAACTGATGGTAAAAGAAACAATACAGCACCATTTAAATTGTAAAGTTACTGGTAGATCACGTTGCTCATGCACCTCATCCTCTACCTGATAGAGATCTTTTTTTCTTCTTTTGACCTGATAGAGATCTTCAGAATCAAAATGAACCTCCATTTGATGATACCTGTACTCCAAGATTGACAAAACCAAAACCAATTAGTGTTTGAGTAAATTCCAAGCTCAACATGCCAGTAGGGCAGTACCTTCCAAACCATAAAGCTGTAGTTTAAGAATGCACAAAACCGTTCCCTTTCGGACTACTCTTTCAGAAAGCTTTATGCTTCAGATAATGGCAATTAACAGAAACAATAATCCGTACAAACAAATAATGATGAAATCAAAATTGAAGAGCACATAATGTTGGCAAAAACCACCTAAAGAGATAAACCATCAAAGCACTCAAAACCCTAAAACTAAATTATGGCATGAAAAAATGGCCATTCACTAACTCTCAATATCCATTAAAAGAAGGAAGTATTGAGCCAAACATTCATGTGAAACCACCAAAAACCTGAAACTGATGGCAATCAATGACTACCAATCCAAAATAATCAACACGAAATTGAAGACAACCAGGGGCAACGCAAGCAGCAACCATCCAAAGGATACCTGGTCCATTTAAAACCCGAAAACCGATCCCATAGGGTTTGGAAACGGTATTGGTTTTGATTTTCAAACCCATTATGGTTTAGGGTCGGGTTTGGTTTTTGATGCCGGGTTTAGGGTACCCGAACCGTTTAATAAAATAAGTGAATTATAGTAATAATGTTATAAATCATATATATATATAAAGATATATTATTAGGATGTTAAATTTTAACATGAACAAACATATTAAATAAAGTAATATAATTGAATTACAAATTATATATTCAAAATATAACATGGTAAGTCATATTATTTTTTAAGAAATTTAATTATACATTTATAGAAAAATTTAAAAAGTTAAAAGTTAAATGGTAAACGGGTACCCGATGGTAAATGGTTATGGAACGGTTCCGGTTTTGGAAATTTAAATGGTTTTTTTAAACGGTTTTGGAACGGTTTTGGTATTCGGTACCTTAAATGGAAACGGTTTTGGTATTCACTAATTGGAAGGGTACCCGATCCGTTGCCATCCCTAAGTGGGACCAGATGGAAATAGGGGTTGTTAATGACTAGAGTTAAATGAAAGAGTTCCTTCGAAACAGAATTTCAAGCCCTTAAAGAAGTATCTTAAATAATGAAGGATTTCTAACCTATGATTCATAAAAAGAAATTTTCAAAAAGTCCATTTAAAGAAAAAATCTAAATCCTAACTTTAATACTGCCTTAAATGCCAACCATCTCAATGCCACCTAAAATAGAACTTGGGTCGATCAGATCAGAGTTACACAACTAAAATTTACTCATCATCAAGAAACTTTCGACACCTTAAATAAACCTGTCAACTCCTTTCCACTTCTTTTTTTATCAATATTTTCACAAGGAAGACATGCTCCATTGTATTCCTCCTTTACTATTAGAGAGAAAAAGAAGCGCTTGGGTCATAAAATATAGAGGAATATCTTTCGGAATTCAAGTGCAAGAGAAAGATTCATAAACGAAGCTAGCTCAAGGAGTTCAAAATCTTCTCAATTAATTCATTTGCAATAATTCCACAGAGCAATATGGAATTTCGAAGCACAAGCAATAACATATATATCCCTTCATTCTAGCACATGAATACAATGGCAGGACTAAACTTGGTTATCACTCAAGATAGCCTTTACTCTTCTACCACCTCTTTGTTTCTCTTTTCATATTTGTAGTTATTCTCCTGAATACAAGGTGCCCACCCATGCTCCAAGGAAAGTAATATCAGATATGATTCAAAACTTATCCTCAATGATATTGCCTATGTTACTATAAAGATACAGATATCTTCATTAACTATTCATTAAAAAAAAGTCTCTGCTTCTAATTTGAGAGAAAAAATAACATGTCATTAGGATCATAAACCTTCCCTTAAAATTTGAGATGCACAATCGATTTCAATTTAAATATAATCAGCTCTAAAGCTTTGCATAGAATACTTGCACCAACCAAGTCTAACCAATCAATTGTATCTAAAGAGAAAGAGCCTCCCGCTAAACACATCCTTAACGCCATGGCAATGACAAATAATAAACTCATGGAAGCATAAAAAAATATTTACTGAAGATAATAGCAACGGTAAAAGGAAAATATAATACGATAAAAACTAGAAACAGGGTCTAAATTGAATCGGATTGGTATAACCGTAAAAGAGGACCCCAATCCAATAAGGTAGACTATTGGATTCTGGATCTGTAGCAGTTTCTGGAAACTACAAAATCTCTGTCTTGCAAGAAAACCAAAAAAAAAAAAAAAGCAATAAAAACCAACAGCTTATAGAAGACAGGACGAAGATAATTATTGGAGACTCACAGAGTTTCAAATACCCCGGTTTCAACTGAAGAGGATTGATTCACAACGCGAGTTTTTGTACGAGCTGAAGCACCTGACAAAGCAGAAAGCAAAGTGAGCGCACACAGATAGAACAACAGAATTGAGAAAAAAAAACGTTGGGAAAGAGCAGAAGAGACAATAAACAGATCTGAAAAGCAATAGGATTACGAAATACTTCACACACGCCGCTAGGGTTTTCGTCCTCTCGATTTGCGTTTGGGATGGAATTCCAAATTTTTTCGGTTCAAGCGTGTACATAGAGGCACCGTACGCGTGGCCCCGACACCCAGCTGCTTTAAATGAGAAGGGATGTACGAATAAAAAACCCAAATCCAAATGCAATGAATCTTTAGTTGTTGGGCCCAAACACATCAATAAACAAAAGTTCAACTTTATCATTTCCAAACAAATCAATAAGCAAAACCAAACCCAAATTTATAATGTCGAAACAAATTAATGAACAAAAGCATATATATATATATACACTTCATCTTTTTTTCCCTCTCAAACTTTAATGCTTTCTTTAGATTTTTTTAATTCTTATTATTTTGAAGGTATTTTAATTTTTATTATGTTGTAATTGTTTTTTCATAATCGTAACATATTTGATTTTCTATTTGTGTAGTCTTCTAACAACAATTTAATAATTTAATGATTATCCTTTATCACTATTAAATTATAATATAAATATAATTTATTACTATACAAATCATAAATTTATTATTTTAAATTATGATAATCATACAATATATAAAAATATAAGACACTCATAAATTTTTTCCCCTCCTAAATTTGCAATATTTTTAGAATATTATTAATTATTTTTCTCCTAAATTAACATTGAAATATTTTTAAACTAAAGATATAGTGGATAGTAAGATATAACAGAAAATATTAACCAACATAATTTTTCAAAATATATTTTAAAAAATTGTGATAGCAAACATTTTATTTTTTTGGATATATTTAAATATATTTAAAATATTGTGATAACTAATCTTAGGCATATAGTTTTCTTGAACACCTAACATAAAAATTTCGGAGAAAAAAAACATATCCAAATAACACGATATACACTATGACTCTCTAGGATCACGTGTTACTTTTTTTAAAGTTATTATGCCTTGAGAGAAAACCTTTGGAGACACATAATCAATGGAATCAAACAATCTAACAACTGGGTCAATGAATTTCTCAACATAACTCAATTTAAATTCTATGATCTTCATGGAGAACCTTCAGACTCATTCAAGAAAAGACAGTTTCTAGTTTTTAGTTTTTTGAACACAATGTCAGCATTGTGAAGATAGAAGATAATAAAGGAGAAGAATACTCAATGAATAGGGTATAACCTCGGACTTAGAAAGAGTTGCTAATGTACATTAATATTAACAAATACAAACAAATGGATAAATTTGTAAGGGGCATGTAATGGGAAGAAAGATGCAGAAACTGGGTAAACCAAATTCAAATAACATATTTCTAACTATCCTATTTAAGTTTACAGGAATTAGAATATTCCTTATAATGGAAAATAAATAATATTAACAAAGACTTAGAAGAGAAATTAAAGAATCTTTATAAAAAATCAAATTTGCTTAAATCAACAAAGCAATTCATGTGATTTCAATTAGTTATTTCATGAAAAATATCTTATAATCTAGCTCTTTTTCTACGATTATAACACATGAATCAAAGTCAATAAATACACCAATTTATTGACTTTGTCATATGGTGGTGCATTCACATAAATATATAGCAAATAAAATGAACATGGAAGTTGTAGTATGTATATTTTCTACCTTTTTGTCGAGAACGTCAAATTAGAATAAAAAAATAAACCCTAATTCAAAAACTTGTGAGTAGAGGAGAATAAGAACTTATTGATATTGATAAAACCAATGCAAAAAAGAGAGAGTTAATTAACATACCCGAGTATGTCTATTCCTAGCGCATTGGGGCGAATGGCAATTTGCCCCTACCCCACGCGGATTTTCCCCGACCTGAGGCTTGTGCGGGGCGGGGACGGGACAAAAAATCTCAACCTGCTGTGGGGCGTGGGCCGGTATGCCTCCCAACCCGCCCCGCTATAGATGTTCATATATATATATATATTGTAACACCTCCAACCCGAAATGCGTTACTTTTGGTATCATCTTAATCAATCTACTAATTAATTCAATCATTAAATAACTGAAAAATTCGACAACACCTCCCCTATTATGGAGAATGCCAATCTGAAGTCAATGCGCAGCAAATATCACAAATGCATCCTCAAACCTAGGCAGGGCCTCAGGCCATCTAACAATTCATATCACAAATAAGTTCTCAAATCTAAGTAGGGCCTCAGGCCACCTAAAAAACACATCAATAATCACCTAAATCCACACACAAGACCATACTCTTGGAGTTAGGGGTTTATCAGGGACGTGTGCTTGGTTTTGGCATTGATTTCCAGGTAAGGGTTTCCTTACTCTTGCATGTAACTTTAGAGTTCCGGTTTTACGGACTTTGATGATGTTATGGTTTTGTCGGTTTCCGGGGTGGAAATACAACTTGTTTACATGTTGATTTATATTCCCTGTTATATATATCACTGTTGGTATGTTTTCTGAGAGTGCTGATTGGAGGTGTTGGATGTGGATGTGGACTATGGGCCCATTTAGGAGCCCAAATTATCGGATATGGATTTATGATGGATGATATATATATATATATATATATATATATATACAGACGGGTATGTACCGATGGACCGTTTGAGATGGGGTGCATCATAGGGGACGCCCTCTAGTGTAGGCTATGCTATCGGGATACCCGATCCTGATCCAGTTTCGGTGTGGACCTGGATTGAGACACCCTATGGGGATTAGGGTGGGTCCAGGGGTGATGTATGGATTATGGATTACTGGAGGTTGGTGTGGTGGTTACGGTGTTGCATAGCCTTATCGGCTACCATATTACTTGATTGGATTGGTGTATGGATTTCTGGAGACCGGTGTGGGTGGTTCCAGTGTTGTTTAGCCTTATCGGCTACCGTGCTACTTGGTTGGCTTAGTGATGGATGTATATTTACTGTATTGCATATTTTGCATTATATTTATGAATTTCTTATTTATGGATATCGACGTTTCCTCTCTACGCCTTACTGAGCTTTGTGGCTCACCCCTTTTCTTTATTCCCTTTCAGGTGAGTTGGATGTAGGTGATGGCGGTCAGCGACGGGATGCGTGAGCTGGTGTGTAGCCTCGGGCTGACTCTTTAGTGGGTGTGGGGACTTTTGTATTGTATTTTGTATATATTTTACGGTTTGGTATCGGGTGGATATCTTTTATTATTCCACTATTGTATATGTACTCGGGTAGACGTATTTTGTGGATATTATGGTGGTTATTACTCTTATTATTACCTATGTTTATTGAGTTTAATTATTGGTTTGGGGGATGGGGTGTCCCCTGCCGGTCACGTCTCTGTGGTATAGGTACACTTCGGTATACCTTAGGAGAGAGGAGCGTGACAGTTTGGTATCAGAGCTGTAGGTTTAGAAACTTACAGTGGTTAGGTTACCTAGGTTATCTTGTTGGCTACACATCATGCGCTTCCCGACTGATCTGGTGAGTTTTTTTTTTTTGGTGTTTCTTGCTTTTAGATTTATGTATACATGTGTTATATTTTCTAGATATGGTTGACACACGTAGTACTCGGGTGTGAGGACATGGACGGGGTAGAGGAAAACATGAGGCGGATGAGCCTCAGGGGGTAGATGAGGTGGCTATGCTTGAGGTGGCTCCATTAGAGCGGGGGCGAGGACAGAGAGGTAGGGGTGCGAGACGTGGTAGGGGTGGAAGACGTGGGAGAGGTGGGGGCAGGTGGCGAGTGTATATAGATCCAGTAGATGATATTGGGGAGGATCAGGAGGTACTTCTAGCACCACAGGGGGTAGAGGCAGTAGTGACTAGTTTACGACAAGAGGTTCGGGATGTTACTGAGTTGGTGCAAGCTTTTGGGCAGACTGTTACAGGACTTGTGACACAGATTGCTGCTCCAGTCCCAGCTACATTACAGGCTCCTGTTGAGGTTCCAGCGCAGGTTCTGGCTTTGGGTGAGTTACAGGAGGGTGTAGGACAGATTGTGGGGGCACAGGTAGCTCCTTTGGCGATTGATACGTCTATCAAGGAGCTAGCCGAGTTACGGAAGACGAATCCTCCGGTTTATAGGGGAGTGATAGATCCAGTGGCAGTAGAGGAGTGGGTTCGCCAGTTACGCAGAAAGATGACTTCCTTGCGGATTCCTGAGGAGAGGAGGGCTTTATTAGCTGCTGAGTTTCTGGAGGGGGAGGCCTTTACGTGGTGGGAGGTGATGACAGTTAGTCGGGGCAGAGAGGGTATGCCATGGGCAGAGTTTAAGACAGCTTTTCTAGCACAGTATGTACCACAGACAGTGCGTGTTGCTAAAGCTAAGGAGTTTCTTGAGTTGATTCAGTCTCCGGATATGATAGTGACACAGTATCAGGCCCGTTTTGAGGAGTTAGGGTGATATGGGAAGGAGTATATTTGCACTGAGGAAAAGAAGATATTGAGATTTAGGAGAGGATTGTCGCCAAAGATTTCACCTCATTTGGCGGCTCAGACTATCACCACTTATCGGGAGTGTATTGATAAGGCACTCGGAGTGGAGAGGACTTTAGTGGAAATTAAAGATTACTGGGAGATTCACAAAAGGAAGCTTGAGAGTTCTGCATCTGCTTCTGGCGAGAGTAGTCAGCACAGACAGAGGATTGAGACTCGGGGGCAGCAGCAGAGCCAGGGGCAGGGTTATTAGAGTTGGGGACAGGGTTATTGGGGACCTAGACAGGGACAGCAGGGTCCTAGACAGGTTCAGTAGTGGCAGAGACTGGTTTAGCAGGGGCAAAGACAAGGTCAGTAGAGGCAGAGATTGGACCAGCAGGGTCAGGCTTCGAGACGGGATCAGCATCCCCAACATTGTTATGCTTGTGGTCGTGTGGGCCATATGAGTTGGGATTGTCCTAGGGTAAACAATCTATTATGTTTCCAGTGTGGATTGCCAGGACATATTAGGAGAGATTGTCCACAGGGTGGAGGACTTGCACCACCAGTACCTCGAGGTCAGAGATTTCCAGCTCCAGCTCCAGTTCCAGCACCGGTTCTGGTACAGAGGGGTCCTGCAGGACGGGGTAGGCCACTAGGTTATCAGCAGCAGCAGGTTCAGAGAGGTGGAGTGTATGCACTCAGATATGATGTGGTTCCAACTGAGCGAGATCACTTGGGAGGTAGGTTTCTCTTATTCAGTTCTTGGGCACGTGTTTTGTTTGACACTGGTGCTACGCATTCATTTATTTTTGCATCATTTGCTGAGACATTGGGTTTGGAGATTACGGGAGTGGCGAGGAGATTTATAGTTGATTCATCCCTAGGACCAGGTACCATGATTAGTGGTATCTGTAGGGACTGTGTATTTAGCTTCGCAGACCATGAGTTTAGAGCGGATCTGATTGTGATGCCATTTACTGATTTTGATGTTATTCTCTGATTGGATTGGTTAACTGGGTATGAGGCGATTATAGAGTGTGCTGAGAGGAGGATTACACTGACCACCCCTACGGGGAGGGTTAGATTTCGTGGGACGAGATTTCTTCCGTGTCCATATTTTCTAGATAATCCTCAGTACACCGATTGTGTTATAGCGGGTTTGATTACTTCAGCGTCTAGGGAGGATTCTTCGACCCCTATACTGGTTGTGGAGCATTATATGGATGTTTTTCCTGATGATTTACCCGGGTTGCCACCGCAGAGGGAGATTGATTTTGTGATTGAGTTGTATCCAGGTACAGATCCGATTTCTATACCACCGTACAGGATGGCACCAGCAGAGCTGAAGGAATTAGACACTCAGTTGACAGATTTACAGAAATTGGGTTTTATTAGACCGAGTACTTCACCTTGGGGACCACCTGTTTTGTTTGTGAAAAAGAAGGATGGTACGATGCGTATGTGTGTGGACTACTGGCAGCTGAACAAAGGGACAGTGATGAACAAATATCCATTGCCAAGGATTAATGATTTGTTTGATCAGTTGAGGGGTAGCCATTATTACTCCAAGATTGATCTCAGATCGGGGTACCACCAGTTGAGGATCAGAGAGGAGGATATTCCAAAGACAGCATTTCGCACATGGTTTGGCCATTATGAGTACTTGGTTATGCCATTTGGGCTAACCAATGCACCTGCAGCGTTTATGGATTTGATGCATAGGGTGTTTAGACCGTATATGGATCAGTTTGTGATTGTGTTCATTGATGATATATTGGTTTATTCAGCCACTGAGGAGGAGCACATCAGACACTTGGAGATTGTGTTGCAGACGCTCAGAGAGCATAGACTGTATGCCAAACTGAGTAAATCTGAGTTTTGGGTGACTCAGGTGAGATTTTTAGGGCATGTGATTTCTCAGGAGGGTATAGCGGTGTATCCAGCGAAAGTAGAGGCAGTGGTAGCATGGAGGAGACCGAAGAATATAGGAGAGATTCGCAGTTTCCTGGGATTAGCAGGTTACTATCGACGTTTTATTGAGGGGTTCTCGCTGATTGTAGCACCGATGACACAGTTGACCCGGAAGGATACTCCATTTGTGTGGACAGATGTGTGTGAGCAGGCTTTCCAGGAGTTGAAGACTCGACTCACGTCACCTCCAGTGTTGGTGATACCCGACAGGGGTATTGGTTATTAGGTGTATTGTGACGCTTCAGGAGTTGGTTTGGGTTGTGTGTTGATGCAGCAAGAGAGAGTGGTTGAGTATGCTTCACGTTTATTGAAGCCGCACGAGAGGAATTATCCTGTGCATGATTTGGAGTTGGCTGCAGTAGTGTTCGCACTTAAGCAGTGGAGATATTATCTTTATGGAGAGAGGTTTGAGGTATTCTCGGATCACAAGAGTCTTCGGTACTTGTTTACTCAGAGGGATTTAAACCAAAGACAGCGCAGATGGATGGAGTATCTTGAGGACTTTGATTTTACTTTACAGTATCATCCGAGCAAGGCTAATGTGGTGGCTGACGCCTTGAGTAGGAGATTGATTGCAGCTCGGTTGGCTATTCAAGAGTTTGGGTTAGTGGATACACTTAGTCAGTATCGACTGGATATGGAGGAGCGTGGAGATGTACTGGGTTTACGGAGTTTGATTACTCGTCCGACCCTGGTACAACGGGTGTTGGATGCACAGTTGGGTGATTCATTATTTGATGACATTGAGGATATGGAGGGATGGGTTAGAGGCACTGATGGTGGAGTCAGATTCAGGGGCAGATTAGTGGTTCCAGAGGACACTGAGTTACGAGAGGAGATACTTCAGGAGGCACATTACTCACGATTTGCGATGCATCCTGGTGCTACCAAGATGTATCGAGATTTACGAAGGCAGTATCGGTGGAGTGGCATGAAGAGAGATGTGGCACAGGTCGTGACTCGATGTCTTAGCTGTCAGCAGGTAAAGGCAGAGCATCGACGACCTGCTGGATTGTTGCAACCGCTTCCATTACCTGAATGAAAGTGGGAGCGTATCACTATGGATTTTGTGATGGGTTTACCTATGACTCCACGGAAACATGATGCGGTTTCGGTTGTTGTGGATCGGTTGACAAAGACAACTCATTTTATGCCTATTTGTCAGACAGATTCGATTGAGTCGTTGGTGAGATTATATGTACGGGAGATAGTCTGATTGCATGGGGTACCGTTGAGTATTGTATCTGATCGGGATCCCAGGTTTACTTCACTGTTCTGGGGCAGTTTTTAGGATACTCTGGGGACGAAACTGTACTTTGGTACAACTTTTCATCCTCAGACTGATGGGCAGAGTGAGCGGACTATTCAGATTCTGGAGGATATGCTTCGGGCTTGTGCGATAGACTTTCGAGGAGATTGGGAGACTCATATTCCTTTAGTGGAGTTTGTGTACAATAACAGTTACCAGAGCAGTATTCAGATGGCACCATTTGAGGCATTATATGGGAGACATTGTCGATCATCGTTGTGTTGGTCAGAGGTTGGAGATAGACCATTATTGGGTCCAGAGATGGTGCAGTAGACTACTGAGGTGGTGACAGTGATTCGGCAGCGGCTTCTGACAGCTCAGTCACGTTAGAAGAGTTACGCGGATAGCAGACGTAGACCTCTAGAGTTTCAAGTGGGGGATCATGTTTTCCTGAGGGTTAGTCCTCGTAGAGGAGTACAGAGGTTTGGGAGAGCGGGGAAGTTAGCCTCTAGATTTATAGGGCCATTTGAGATTTTGGAGAGGGTGGGGACGGTAGCTTATCGATTAGCATTACCATAGTTGTCAGGAGTACATGGGGTATTTCATGTGTCTATGTTACGGAGGTACCATAGGGACCCTTCTCATATATTAGATTGGTCTACCTTGGAGATTGGTGAGGACGCTACTTTTGAGACACGTCCTATTAGGATTGCGGATAGACAGGAGAGGCGACTACGGTCGAAGACCATACCCTTGGTTAAGGTGATATGGCAATATTATGGAGTGGAGGAGACGACTTGGGAGTTGGAGTCGGATATGCAGACTAGATTTCCGGATTTATTCACTACCTACGTATGATTTAATTTCGGGGACGGAATTTTCTTAAGGGGGGAAGGATGTAATATCCTGATCTGATTTGACACTATTCATAGTATTTTGTCGTGGTGATCGAGGTGGAGTGAACATCGGTGATGGTGAACCGGTATTTGGAGAGAATAAAAATTAAATTGAGATAAAACTATAAAAATATTTTCAATAAATGGGGAATTGTAAAAGAAAATTTTTGGAGTAAGAATTACTTAAATCGGATTTAAATTGGATTTGTTATGAATTTTTGAAGTTAATTGTAACAATTTAGTTAGGGGTGTTTTTGAAAAGGTGGGTGTTTTTATAAGTAAAAGATATTATAAAAGAAAAATTAAAAAAAAAAAAAACTTCACGCGACAATTTTTTTTTCTTTCTTCTTTTTCTTTTCTCTCTCTCTCTCTCTCCTATTTCTCTCTCTTTTTGGTTACCTGTGATTTTTTGATTTCCGAAGACGGTGAGCGACACCATCGGTATCAAAAGAAGCGTATTGACGAGACGAGTGTAACCCAACTTGAATCATGTCGATTGGAGTTGTGGTTAGGGAGATCGGAGTTTGAAGTTTCGATTACCTCGGATTTCTTTTGGTCGATCCGGCCGATTCCGGAGACGATTTGGCTTGTTTCAGGTACCTATGAGTTCATCTCATCGAGCTCTTCAATTTGATATAAGATTTGGCAGGTTTGGGTGGTCGGATCGCCAGCGGTGGGGTTGAGTGGGTGTCGGTCGAGTTGACTCGGTTTGACCCAGTTGGGTACTATTTGACCCGGTTTGACCGGAATTTGACCCGATTTTGACCCGGTTTGGCCCGGGACCCTGTTATTATTTGACCGTCGACTTTGACCATTGACTTTGACTGACAGTATTTTTATAGTATTTTCATATATCGTGTTTTTTCGGTGTAGACGGTGGTCACGGTTGAGATTCGGAGCGGGTTGACTTTTGGAGTTAGGGGTTTATCAGGGATGTGTGCTTGGTTTTGGCATTGATTTCTAGGTAGGGGTTTCCTTACTCTTGCATGTGACTTTAGAGTTCCGGTTTTAAGGACTTTGATGATGTTATGGTTTTGTCGGTTTCCGGGGTGGAAATACGACCTGTTTGCATGTTGATTTATATTCCCTGTTATATATATCACTGTTGGTATGTTTTCTGAGAGTGAGGTGATTAGAGGTGTTGGATGTGGATGTGGACTGTGGGCCCATTTAGGAGCCCAAATTGTTTGATATGGATTTATGATGGATGACATATATATATATATAGACGGGGTATGTACCGGTGGACAGTCTGAGAGGGGGTGCATCATAGGGGACACCCTCTGGTGTAGGCTATGCTATCGGGATACCCGATCCTCATCCAGTTTCGGTGTGGACCTGGATTGAGACACCCCATGGGGATCAGGGTGGGTCCAGGGGTGATGTATGGATTATGGATTACTAGAGGTTGGTGTGGTGGTTACAGTGTTGTATAGCCTTATCGGCTACCATATTGCTTGATTGGATTGGTGTATGGATTTCTGGAGACCAGTGTGGGTGGTTCCAGTGTTGTTTAGCCTTATCGGCTACCGTGCTACTTGGTTGGCTTACTGATGGATGTATATTTACTGTATTGCATATTTTGCATTATATTTATGGATTTCTTATTTATGGATATCGGCGTTTCCTCTCTACGCCCTACTGAGCTTTGTAGCTCACCCTTCTTCTTTATTCCCTTTCAGGTGAGTTGGATGTAGGTGATGGCGGTCAGCGACGGGATGCGTGAGTTGATGTGTAGCCTCGGGCTGACTCTTTAGTGGGTGTGGGGACTTTTGTATTGTATTTTGTATATATTTTACGGTTTGGTATCGGGTGGATATCTTTTATTATTCCACTATTGTATATGTACTCGGGTAGACGGATTTTGTGGATATTATGGTGGTTATTACTCTTATTATTACCTATGTTTATTGAGGTTAATTATTGGTTTGGGAATTGGTTCGGGGGATGGGGTGTCCCCTGCCAGTCACGTCCCTGTGGTATAGGTACACTTCGGTATACCTTAGGGGCAGGCGAGGAGCTTATGTAGCTCTAGTAGATGATATTGGGGAGGACCAAGAGGTACCACCGGTACAGCCATCGCCACAGGGGGTAGAGGCAGTAGTGACTAATCTACGGTAGGAGGTCATGGATGTTACTGAGTTGTTGTGAGCACTTGGGTAGACTGTTACAGGACTGACACAGATTGCCGCTATAGCCCCAGATGCGCTACAGGCTCCTACTGAGGTTCCAGCACATGTTCTGGGTTTGGGTGGGTTACAGGAGGGTGTAGGACAAATTGTTGAGGCATACCTAGCTCCTTTGGCGACTGATACTTCAATCAAAGAGCTAGCTGAGTTACGGAAGATGAATCCTTCGGTTTACAGAGGAGTGATAGATCCAGTGAAAGCAGAGGAGTGGCTTCGCCAGCTATGCAGGAAGATGACTTCCTTGTGGATTCCTGAGGGGAGAAGGGCTTTATTAGCTGTAGAGTTCTTAGAGGGGGATGCTTTTACATGGTGGGAGGTGATGACAGTTAGTCGGGGCAGGGAGGGTATGCCATGGGCGGAGTTTGAGACAGTTATTCTACAATAGTATGTACCACAGACAGTGCGTGTAGCTAAAGCTAAAGAGTTCTTTGAGTTGATTCAGTCCCCGGACATGACAGTGACTCAGTATCAGGCTCGTTTTGAGGAGTTAGGGCGATATCGGGAGGAGTATATTTCCGCAGAGGAAAAGAAGATACTGAGATTTCGGAGAGGATTATCATCGAAGATTTCACCTCATTTGGCAGCTCAGACTATTACTACCTATCGTGAGTATATTGATAAGGCACTCGGAGTTGAGAGGACTTTAGTAGAGATTAAGGATTATTGGGAGATTCATAAGAGGAAGCTTGAGAGTTTTACATCTGCTACTAGTGAGAGTAGTCAGCACAAACGTTGGACTGATACCTATGGGCAGCAGTAGAGTCAGAGACAGAGTTCTCAGAATCGGAGACTGAATTATCGGGGACCTAGGCAGGGATACCAGGGTCCTAGTTAGGGTCAACAAGGGTAGAGATAGGGTCAGCAGAGGCAGAGAGTGGACCAGCAGGGATGGACTCTGAGACGGGACCAGCAGCCTCAGCATTGTTATACATGTGGTCATATGGGCCATATGCGTTGGGATTGTCCTATGGCAAACAACCCATTATGTTTCTAGTGTGGCTTGCCAGGACATACTAAGAGAGATTGCCCACAGGGTGGAGGACCTGCTCTGCCAGCACCTCGAGGCCAGAGAGCTCTAGCTCTAGCTCCAGCCCTAGTTCCAGCACCAACACCAACATTGGCACCACTTCCAGCACTGAGAGGTCCTACAGGACGGGGTAGGCCACTGGCTTAGCAGCAACAGCAGGTCCAAAGAGGTGGAGTGTATGCACTCATCCCTGATGCAGTACCAACAGAGCGAGATCATTTGGGAGGTAGGTTTCTCTTATTCAGTTCTTGGGCACGTGTTTTGTTTGATACTGGTGCTACGCATTCATTTATTTCTGCATCATTTGCTGAGACATTGGGTTTAGGGATTACGGGAGTAGCGAGGAGATTTATAGTTGATTCGCCCCTAGGACCAGGTATGATGATTTGTGGTATCAGTAGGGATTGTGTATTTAGTTTCGCGGATCATGAGTTTAGAGCGGATTTCTTTGTGATGCCATTTACTGATTTTGATGTTATTCTCGGATTGGATTGGTTGACTGAGAATGAGGCGATTATAGAGTGTGCTGAGAGGAGGATTACATTAACCACACCTACGGGGAGGGTTAGATTTCATGGGATGAGACTTCTTCCATGCCCACATTTCCTAGATAATCCTCAGTACACCGATTGTGTTGTAGCAGGTTTGATCACTTCAGTGTCTAAGGAGGAGTCTTTGACTCCTATACCTGTTGTGGAGCATTATACAGATGTTTTTCCTAATGATTTACTAGGGTTGCCACCTCAGAGGGAGATTGAGTTTGTGATTGAGCTGTATCTGGGTACAGATCCTATTTCTATACCACCGTACAGGATGGCACCAACAGAGCCGAAGGAGTTGGATACCCAGCTGGCAGCTTTACAGAAGTTGGGTTTTATCAGACCGAGCACTTCACCTTGGGGAGCATCTATTTTGTTTGTGAAAAAGAAGGATGGTACGATACGGATGCGTGTGGACTACCGGCAGCTGAATCGGGTGACAGTGACGAATAAATATCCGTTGTCGAGGATTGATGATTTGTTTGATCAATTGAAGGGTAGCCATTATTACTTCAAGATTGATCTTAGATCGGGATATCACTAGTTGAGCATCCGGGAAGAGGATATACCAAAGACAGCTTTTCGCACACGATTTGGTCATTATGAGTATTATGGCATTTGGGCTAACCAATGCACCTGCAGCGTTTATGGACTTGATGCACAGGGTGTTCAAGCCATATCTGAATCAGTTTGTGATTGTGTTCATTGATGACATATTGATTTATTCAGCCACTGAGGAGGAGTGCGTCAGACATTTAGAGATTGTGTTGCAGACGCTCACGGAGCATAGACTTTATGTCAAGCTGAGCAAGTGTGAGTTTTGGGTGACTCAGGTGAAATTTTTAGGGCATGTGATTTCCTAGGAGGGTATAGCAGTGGATCCAGCTAAGGTGGAGGCAGTGATAGCATGGAGGAGACCGAAGAATGTAGGAGAGATTCGTAGTTTCTTGGGGTTAGCAGGGTACTACCGACGTTTTATGGAGGGGTTCTTGCGGATTGCAGCGCCGATGACACAGTTGACCTGAAAGGATGTTCCATCTATATGGACAGATGAGTGTGAGCAGGCTTTTTAGGAGTTAAAGACTCGACTCACGTAGCTACCAGTACTGGTGATACCAAACAGAGATATTGGTTATCAGGTATATTGTGATGCTTCAGGAGTTGAATTGGGTTGTGTGCTGATGCAGGAGGACAGAGTGGTTGAGTATGCTTCACGTCTATTGAAGCCACATGAGATGAATTATCCGTTGCGTGATTTGGAGTTAGTTGTTGTAGTGTTCGCACTTTAGCAGTCTCGAGCTATTTCTTTTAGCGAGTGTGAGGATTTTGGGTATTGTATTTGTATATGTTACTTATTTACTCAATCTGATCTCAGGTAAATTTGTCTTCTTATTTCCGCTGTTGTATAGATACTCCGATGGTTTTGGTGGGTGTATATATGGTGTTTTAGAGAGACTGTTTCCACATTATGTTTCAGGAGTTGTTACCATTTTATATATTTTACATATTGGTTTATATATTGGATTAAGGGTTGATTTAAGGGATGGGGTCCCCTGCCGGTCACGTTCTTGTGTGTATAGGTACATTTCGGTGTACCTTAGGAGAGAGGGGCGTGACATTATTGTTCCGATCTCCGTATAAATACAGGCACCCAGAGTATTAATAGACCTAACAAAATCCTCTAAACCATAAATCTTTTAATAGATTCAAACATAGCAAGATGTAGATTCACCCAATAATATCAACCTCGAACCCGTAATTTCGTCGCAAGACCTCATTTGCCATATAGTAACTTAGTAAGGACTGCTCACAACCTTCGAGAACATGCCAATTTTAGAAAAAGAATGTTATTGAAGTTATAACTATATATAGGAAAAATACAATATCTGGGGCATCATTGACTGTCCTAAACACTTTTTTTAAAGAAAATAATCTGAACTACCAATTCTATATAGCTACCATCAATGCCATTGCCAAGGCTGGAGCAAGCACACCATATCCTGCCCCGTTCCAATAATGTCCTATATATACAAAAGACTATTGCTTATAAGACTTAAAATTAGCAACTTATTATTGCATTTATAGGTTAAGAATTTGATATGTGCGAAAAAATGTCGAATATGTTGCGTAGCTGGATGTAAATAAGCAAGAAAATTGCAATAGCTTTACTAAAACCAAAACCAAAATACCTCCACCATTTCAAGAATGAACTCTTGCCCTCCTTTTCTTCTGGTTTATCTCCATTAAACTGATATGCTGCAAAGGTATGCACACATGCGATCGTCACCTACAATTTTTTTGTAAAGTGCTGCAAGAAACACTGATTTACGATAATGCAAAAGGATTACAGACATTGATAATGGTAATAGAGCAAATCCCTGCTTGAGCACATATCCAATGGCAAAGAAAAACTGCTATTCACAATAGCTAATGTTATTTTACCCATACGCAAATAAAATTTCGAATTGACTCCATCAGAGAAACACCCCTAACGACAGAAACTAATGTTACTTAAAATCAAATAGGCTAATATAGTATGTCTAACCAAAGCCAGATATAAAACAATATATATAGTTTAAAGAAACGGGGTAAACCAAGTTCAAATATAATTTTTGGTTGTTTACAGTAAAGAGAATATTCCTTATAATGAAAAAAATAATATTGACAAAGGCTTACAAAGGAAAATAAAAAATATCTATAAGAAGTCAAACTTGCTTAAATTAACAAAGTAGTTCATGCGGTTACTATTAGTTGTTTCATGAAAAAATCTTATAATTTAGCTCTTTTTTTACGGGGATAACACAAAAATCTAAGTAAAAAATACGCTAATTTCTTAGCTTGTTCATTCGTCTTCTTTGAAATTTAAATGACAATTTCATGTGATTTGTGGGTTTACCATTGTGGTGAAGTTCGATGGACTGTACTTTCGGTGGGTTTCCTCGACACAAAAAAAGTCTATACATATAAACACAATCATTCCACTAACAATTTACAGAAGTATGTGAATGGTTAGGTAAACCATTTGGTAAGTTAAAATGTCAAGAGCATAGAAAATAATCTTATCACCAGTTTTAAAAAAACACCGAAGAGTATTTTTGGTGGGTTCCCTCGTCGTAAAAAAAAGTCTATATATATAAACACAAGCATTTAGTTAACAATTTACAGAAATATGTGAATGGTTAGGTAAACCATTTGGTAAATTAAAATGTTAAGAGCAGAGAAAATAATATTATCACCAGTTTTAAAAAACATTGAAGAGTTCTCTTGGCCTTCACTTTTTGCATTGGAAGCACCTTCATTTTCATTGTCACTTGAAAATACCCTTTTCTTTTTTTGATGCATAGAAATTTAGAAAGAAATTTGTTTCTTCTGCAAGAAAGAATTGTAAACTAAACTACCATTCAAAATTGAGTTCAATCAACTAAAATGCAAGTTGTTAACATAAAAAATAGATAGTTTAACTTAGTGTTTCTTAAGCCAAATGAGCATTGAATATAAAAATACCTGTGAAAAGCTATAGTTACCTGAAACTCGAAAGTTATCTCTTAGACCTCTTCTTCCTAAAATTATGAATAAAGATGCATATAAGAAGAAGATGAGCAACATTTCAATTAACAAACTTACCATTAAGAGAGAGACAACATTCATAATATAGACAATAAGATCCTTCGAGACCAAAGTAATCCCTTAAAATCCCTTCCAAAAGTATTGGTTATTTTATTGTATGGCTACAATATGAAGCACCCATTAGCGAATCAACTATTGCTAGAGTTTAGGGTTAGGGATAAAAACACAAAACTTTTACTCAAAGTTCAAACAAAATCATATATAGAACTACATATATATAAATCCAAAGCAAAATGCCAAATGTTAAAAAACCATGACGGGCAAATGAAACGCCAAATATCTATATACTCATAAAGACTCAAAATCAAAAAGAAATTGATTGTAATTCACCATATCTCAAATGTATGCATAACCTCTTTTATTTGGTTTATAAAAATGTTTTTTCATGCAATCTGACAAAAACATTCAAGCTAAACTCTCAAGGGCTTCCAACATCAGTTGCAATTTAACTAAACCAAAGAAGAATGTAATTGCACAACCTATTGTTAGGTTGTGTGTTTAGTGATTTCATTTTAGAAGCAATTACATTACCTCACTAACCAAATCGAGAAACCAAGTATGTCATGCTACTTAGTTTAATTGAAAAATCAAACACGAAGAATTGAGGGGGAAACTTTTTCAGGTTTTCAAAACATGAACATACTTGAGAAGGAGATGCATGTCTGATCCTTGAGTTTGGATTTTCAGTGGGCTAGACTGCCCTGGAACTGAAATGTGTTCAAGCAATCCACTAAAAGACCCAAAGCTTAGTCCAAAAGGATAGCATGCTTAACTATTGACATTATTGACGTAATTGACATTATATCCTCAAATTATGGAACCATATTTGCTGTAAATATTAGTTGTATATGATATTATCTCCTAACTATTAGCTGTATCAATTTGTTGCTAAACTTTAGGAAGTGATAGCTGTATTATCTCCTAAATTCTAGTTTGTATGATGTAATAGTCCCTCTATATATGAGGTTGTCATATTTGATCTTCAATATACACACGAAATATTGCTTATGTTTTTCTACATGGTATCGGAGCAGTTTTTTTGTCTTGTTTAAGTTCTTTTTTGCTCATCAATTATGGCAAACGACGGATCTATCTTCTCTAGCGCAAAGTCGTATTCTATAGGTGCTTCAAGTGCTCCTGAGTTAGAGTCCAATCCAAATCAGCGGTTGTGCTCTGTGCTTCTTAATGAGTTTAATTATCTTCCATGGTTCAGAGCTATTACGTTGGCTCTTGGTGGAAGATCTAAACTCGATTTCATTGATGAAAAGATTCCTTCTCCTGATGAAAAATCTCCAGATTATGGAGCATGGTTATAAAAAGACCAATTGGTGTGGTCATGGATTCTTAATTCCATGGATTCTTCTCTTGCAGAGATCTTTAGCTACTCGGAGTCTGCTTCTGTCTTGCGGTCGGCAATTCGTGATATGTATGGCTAACAAAATAACTCTGCCAAAATTTTTGAACTTCAACGAGATATTGTGAATCTTCAACAAGCTGGAAAACCTTTTATCCAATTGCTTGGCTGCCTTAAAAAGATGTGGAATGAACTTGAGTTGTATCGTCCTCACACAGTTGATGCCACGATTCTTTGTAATCATTTCACGGAGGACAAAATATTCCAGTTGCTAGCAAGTCTTGGACCTGAATATGAAGATCTCCGTAGTCGAGTTCTTATGTCTCTAGAACTTCCATCGTTTGCTTCTGTCATCTCCATGATTCAGAGAGAAGAATTAAGAAGGAAAGTTATGAATGTGGAAGCTAGGCCTAACCTCTCTGAGTCTTATGCTTATGCATCCTACAAAGGCAAGCGTCCGGATTTAAAATGCCAACATTGTCATCATCTGGGACATCTAGTTGAACGGTGTTGGGTTCTCCATCCAGAATTAAAACCAAAGTTTGCTAAGGATAAGGGACTTTCTAAGCCAAGAGCTCATGTTGCAGAAACATTACAGGGGGATATGGTAAATTACACCTCAAATCCAATTTCCCTTATAAATGAGTTTGCAACCTATCTTTAGGAGAAGGGAGGACATGGAGCTTATGGTATAGGACACTCTAATTCCACAGCCCTTCTTCGTAAGTTTACTGGGTTCTTATCATACTCGAGACATCAATCCAATGACAACTTTGAAGGTATTTTCAGTGCACTCTCTACTGCTATAGAATTTAATACTGTGCATGATTTTTGGATTGTTGATTTTGGTGCCACCGATCATATGACAAATAAATTAACCAATTTGTCTGACTTCAAAAAATTTTCTACTCCATCTCATGTGTCAATTGCCAATGGGAATGGTGTTCCTGTTCTTGGTGAAGGTAAACTTAAATTGTTGTCTAAAGATGTGACTTTAGTAGCTTTATATGTTCCATCTTTTCTAGGCAAGTTACTTTCGGTTAGCAAACTCACTCAAGCTTTAAATTGTTGTGCTATATTTCTTCCTCACGCGGTACTTTTTCAGGACCTTGTCACCAAGAAGATTATTGGTAGAGGATTTTTTCTACAAGGCCTCTACTACATCTCCAGAAATTTTCAACCTAGCAGAAGTACTCAAGTCTCGGTTTTTCCTTCTTCCTCGGCAGATTATGTTCTCTGGCATCAACGTTTAGCACGTCCGTCAAATAATATTCTCACTAAATTGTTGCCAAATGTTGATACCAATTATTCTTCTTGTGATACTTGCCATTTGTCAAAGTCTACTGGATTACCTTTTATGCCTTCTTCATCTAGAACTACTAGAATGTTTGAACTTGTTCACTCCGAGGTTTGGGGACCTACTCTTGAATCAATTGATGGTTTTAAATATTTTGTTACGTTTATTGACAATTTCTCACGTGTTACTTGGGTGTACTTGTTAAGATCAAAAAGTGAAGTTATGAATATCTTCAAAGATTTTCATATGCTTGTTCAGACTCAATTTTCCTCTCAAATTCAAACACTTCATTCTGATAATGGCACAAAATTCATGTCTAAAAATATGACGCAGTATTTATATTCTCATGGCATTGTGCATCAGACTAGTTGTGTTGGTACTCCTCAACAGAACGGAGTAGCCGAATGTAAAAATAGAGACTTGTTGGAAAAAAACTCATGCTTTGATGCTTCACATGCATGTTCCCAAAGTTTTTTGGTCTCATGGAATATTAGCAGCAATTTATATCATTAATCGGCTTCTGAGCCGAGTGTTGTCTTTTAAATCTCCCCTCGAAGTTTTGCAGGAGAAAAAAATTGATGTGTCTCACTTGAAAGTATTTGGTTGCACTTACTTTGTGCATATACAAGCAGCTCACGTGATAAGCTTGATGCCCGAGCTGCTAAGTGTATATTTTTTGGGGTATTTTTCTACCCAGAAGGGGTATAAATGTTATCATCCTGATTCTCGAAGATTATTTGTCTCCAGAGATGTTATGTTTGAAGAAGCAACACCTTATTATACAAATTCTCAAGATGATTTAGAGAACGTGTTTCCCTTGCCTATATTCGAGATTATTTCTGAAGGGGTTCCTCTCAAGCCTAATACTACTGAGTTTGTTCCACACCAAGCCGAGTACCCTCCAGATGTGCAGGCCGAAAATCCTCTAGCTGGACAGGCTGAACTCCTTCCAGATGTACAGGCTAAAAATCTGGCTGAGAATCCTCCAGCTGGACAACCCGAGAATCTCCAAGATGTGCATCTGCTTGCTTCCACTAATAATTCTGAGGTTTCACTGCCATTGGTTCGACGGAATCCCACTGGAAACCGCGTTCCTCCAACAAAGCTTTCAAGATTACGTCACTTTTTCTGCTTGTCATCGTCTCTCCAAGTATGTCACTTATCATCGTCTTTCCTCAACTCATGTGGCATTTCTCACCGCTATCTCTATTGTTCATGAACCTAAGAATTTCAAGGAAGCAAATTCTCAGGAAATATGGTGACAAGCTATGAGTGAAGAGCTTCAAGCTCTTGCTGAAAATCAGACTTGGAGTGTTGTTAAACTTCCTCCTGGAAAACAACCAGTGGAGAGCCGCTGGGTATATAAAACTAAATTTCACTCGGATGGTACCATTGATAGGCATAAAGCTCGACTTGTGGCCCAGGGATTTACTCAAACCTTTGGTGTGGATTACAAAGAGACGTTTGCTCTTATTGCTAAGATGAATACATTGCGTACTCTCCTCTCAGTTGTCGTGAATTGTGGATGGTCTATGAGTCAAATGGACGTCAAAAATGCTTTCCTCCATGGGGACCTTGAAGAAGAAGTCTCTATGAAATTACCTCCAGGACATCCACAGAGTTCGGATTCTTCCTTGGTTTGTCGCCTACACAAATCAATCTATGGGTTGAAACAATCTCCGCGTGCTTGGCACGCCAAGTTAAGTACTGTTCTCCAAGAGGTTGGTTTCTCTCGTAGTACAACTGATTCTTCTTTGTTCATTCGCCATTCTTCCATTGCTATAGTGGTGATCCTAATTTATGTTGATGATCTTATTATTGCTGGGAATAGTATTGATGTTATTTCTCAACTCAAAACCACTCTTCAATCTCGATTTCCTATTAAGGATCTTGGTTCCTTAAATTATTTTCTTGGCATTGAAATGGCAGTTTCGAGCAAAGGTTTATTTCTAAATCAAAGGAAGTATATTCTTGATTTGCTAGAGGAAACCAAAATGATGAATTCAAAACCAGCATCTACTCCACTGGATAGCAAATTAAATCTTGATACAACCAATGAACCTTTATAAGGAGTTAGCGATTACCAACGGTTGGTTGGTAAGCTCATTTATCTCACTGTTACTCGGCCTGACATTGCTTATGGTTTAAGTCTTGTTAGCCAGTTCATGCATGCTCCTACTATTTTCCATTTAGGCATTGTCAAACGAATCTTATGTTACCTAAAGGGTTCTATTGGTCGTGGCATAGTTTTATCTAAGCACGGTCACCTACGGATTACAGGATATAGTGATTCTGATTGGGCTGGAAATGCCCTTGATCGAAAGTCCACTACTGGCTATTGTAGTGTTTGTTGGTGGAAATCTTGTTTCTTGGCGTAGCAAAAAACAACATGTGGTTACTCGTTCTAGTGCTGAAGCTGAATATCGTGCAATGGCATCCGGTGCATGTGAACTAATATGGCTTAACGGTTTGCTCGCAGATTTGGGCTTTCCAAGTAGTCTTCCTATGACTCTTTTTTGTGATAATTAGGCTGCTATGCATATTACTACTAATCCCGTGTTTCATGAATGCACAAAACATATTGAAGTCGATTGTCATTTTATTTGTCATCAAGTTCAGAATCACGTTATTCAAACAGTTTACACTCGAATCCATGATCAACTTGCTGATGTTTTTACAAAGGTTTTGTCTTCTGGTCATTTTCACCGATTATTGTCCAAGCTTGGCTCAATTAATCCCCTTGATCCAGCTTGAGGGGGAGTATTGATGTTATTGATGTAATTGACATTATATCCTCAAATTATGGAACCAAATTTGCTGTAAATATTAGTTGTATATGATATTATCTCCTAACTACTAGCTGTATCAATTTGTTGCTAAACTTTAGGAAGTGATAGTTGTATTATCTCCTAAATTCTAGTTTGTCTAATGTAATAGTCACTCTATATATGAGGTTGTAATATTTGATCATCAATATACACACGAAATATTGCTTATGTTTTTCTACATTAACTGATGACCTTTGAAATCCCAATATCTTTGAAATATATATATATATAAACCCAAATTTCAAAACAATAGTAGATTTGTCAAAATTTTCCATTAAATCAGGAGAAAAAAGATTAATAAAGACAATCCATGAAGGGGAAAAAAGAGAAGATGGACAACTGGAGAGCATAAACAAAATAAGTTTGACTCATAATTACAAACAACTCACCATATCCTCTCCAAATACACAATGAAACAAAGAGAGAATGCCGTTGAAGAACGTTGTCGCAGTGAGCGGTGGCCCGACCCAACCACATAAAACTTTAACCTATCAAAACCTAGGAGCAGCAGAATGAAATGAATTTTTGTCAAATGATCAGTTGCTAAATTTTGCAATTCATAGAAAACTTTAAATTTGAATGTTGAAATATCATAAAACTTATGGCAAGTGGAAGGGGGAATTTAACTGTTTTATGACACAAAATGGCGAAGAATGAGTTAGACGAATTGAGAAAATTATTATTATTATTTAACCCATAAGGCTTTACCATTGTTTTGTTTGGTTTCCTAAAATTTGGAAAAGAAGAAGAAAAAAATATTCCCATATACGTTAACGAAAATCTAAAAGTATAGAGTTAGAAAGAGAGGATACAGTTCGAGATTATTTAAGTGTAAGATCATCGAACATCTGATTGTACGTGGTACCAAATTCGTAGACATTAGGTTCTCTAATGGAGGGTACATGGAGCTTGACGTGAGACCCGGTGCCGTATGACTATATGTCGAAGCCCTGCCCTGTTTCTTCAACAGATCAAACCAAATCCAATATCTAGCAACAATCTGAACCACAAGAGCCCCTAATCACACAAGACATAAACGGAAGTAGAGGCAATTACAGATAAATAATACATTGAACCCAATTAAAAACGTAAATCCAAAACTACACCATAAAATTCTCTAATAATCCTTGCCTACCTCAATTGGAGCATCCCAATAATGTAATTTCATAGCTCTCTGGGTTGTTCGTTGTTGTCTTCGTCTAGTACCTATCAATGATCTTGCAAAATGACCAAAGAGAATGAAAATCAAGGATACGATTATGGAAAAAGAAGAGACAAAAAGATAGAGAGAACGAATACAATGGGCGAAAACATAAGCAAAATATGGATGCACCGAACACAACTTCGACTTCGGATTTGACTTTTGGCTTCGATTTCAGCTTCCATATTGATAAATCATAAATACATGCACCCAATTTCAGAAAGATTCAACTTCGAAGAGGAAGACCAAACGTTTGAAGATCCAAGAGCCTGAAGCTGAAGTCGTTTACAATATAACTTTTTTGAATTTAATTTATATATTTGAATTTATCTGAATATGTGAGTTTCGTCTTATAGATAATATCATCATCTATATATTTGATTTAAAAATATTTATTTTTTTAGTAAATATTCTCTATTATATATTATATGTTATCACATATATTTTTGATTTAAAAATATTTGAATGTTAGTCGAAGGAATAAATTAATTGATAAATTAAAAGAAAAAAAAAGTTGTAAGTTTGGGATGGAAAAGAAGATGAAATGTATCATACTTTTATATATATATATATATATATATATATATATATATATATATATATATATTCTCTATTATATTTTATTATCCTATATATCTCTGGTTTAAAAATATTTGACTGTTGGTTGAGGAAATAAATTAATTAATAAATTAATATGATAAAAAATTTGCAAGTGTAGGATGGAAAAGAAGATGGATTGCATTATACTTTTATATATTTTAATTTAAAATTATCAATTTATGATTTAAATAGTAACAAATTATATTTATGTTATAATTTAATAGAGATAAATGATAATCATTAAATTATAAAATTGGAGTTTAGATAAAGGATAATTTGAATGGTTGTTTTTTTTTTTTGTTTTTTGAGGAAATAATTTAAATATTTGTTGGAAGATTAAACAAATAGAAAATCAAATGTGTTTATGATTATGACTAAACAACTAAAACATAATAAAAATAAAAATATCTTACAAATAATAAGAATTATAAAATATAAAAAAATCTTAAAAGTTCAGGAGGGAAAAAGAAGATGAAATGCTTCTACTTATACATATATATTGGATGGATTATATAAAAAAAAATAAAATTTTCTTCTAATTTTATATGTTGTATTTATATTTAATCCTAATTAAAAAGAAGTTGTGAGTTGTTTGAAATTTAGATATGATTTGAATTTTTCAATATAAGTATTTAAAATAATTTACTAATTAATATTTAAAATTTGAAAAAGGTGTTAAAATTATCTATAAGGATAAAGATACAAATTGTTCATTTTTAATTACCGAAAGATATGAGTTGTTCATTTTTAGCACCCAAATATTTTTTGTTACAAAGTCATCACCTATTGATTCAATATGAGACATTTCAGTCATACGAGCAAATTGAACACTATTCCGGTAAGGATACCTGTTGATATGGCATTAAATCTACAATTATTGGTCAAAAATGCTTATTTGGCATGTGACGTTAATAAAAAATGAGTTAAATTTTTTTTAAAAAGAAACTCTGCAACTCTACCTCTCCTCTGTCATAGTCTCATGTCTCTCTCTACCACCACACCCAAATCAAGTGAAATTAGGGGTAACGATGCCACAAATCAGGTGAAATTTGGGTCAATAACTTGATGTAGCTGATGTTTTTCTTCACCAGCAACAGTCATCTTGGAGGAGGGGCTCCATTTTTGTACCTCTTATGGCTTCTCCCGAAGTCCCCAAATCCACCATTATTATACCGCCACAGTGGAGGCAGGACGTTGCCGTGGAGACCCGCTCGAGTTTGACACACAATCCCAGTGAAATCGTCAAAGATCTCCTCTCTTTGTCTCTCTCAGACGGATCTAGATTTAATTATTTTGCCACTTGGGGTATAGTTCAATTTGTTCTTGACAATAATAGAGAGCTGACGACGAAAGAGGTTGGGTTTGGGTTGGATTGCAGAGAAGATTGAAGAGGTTGGGTATATCATAACAAAGAGGAATGAGCATTTGAGGCAGGACGGTGATGATGTCGGCCAATACCACTCTCACTTATCCCACACATGGCTGTAATTTATTTATTAATTTTTTTAGAGAAGTTTTAGAGAGAGAAATGGCATGTCATTTATTTATTATTTTTTTTAAGAAAACAAGGCTGGAATATCAAAGTCAATAGGTTTTTCTGCCACATAAGCATTTGTTGATCATAATATGCTGATAAAATGCCATATAAACAATATTCCTGACCGATACAGTAGCAATTCTGCTTGAGTACTTAAAAGGTGTCATTCTAGAAAAATGGGTGATGACTTTGTAACAAAAAATCTTTGGGTGCTGAAAGTGAATAATCCCTATCTTTCAGTGATGAAAAGTATAATTAACCCAAACAGCTATTATAATTAAAGATTAAAATATAATTAATTAAGTATTAAAATAACTAAACACATGGATTAAGAAGTTGGAAGTTTGGGAGGGAAAAAAAGAAGTGAAGTCGTATTCTACTTTTATATATATATAATAATAATATATATTGATAGATATAGAATATAGATAGATATTATCCTATATATTTTTGATTTAAAAACATTTGAATGTTGGTTGAGAGAATAAATAAACAAATTAATTAATTAATTGGATAAAAGCTTACAAGTTTAGGAGGGAAAAGAAGTGAAGTGTATTCTACAAAACCTAGATTTCTTCCCTTAGTTTCTTCAATATATCTATCCTCCTCTCTGTCATTCTCCCATCTTCTGAACAAATTCCCACAGGGGCCTATATTTTTTGGGGCAAATTTTTCTACTTTTTTGGTGGATGTTTTGTAATATCCTGGCCCGATTATACACTGTTCATAGTATTTTTGACACGTTGATTGAGGTGGAGTGAACCTTGATAATCGTGAATCGGGATTTGGGGAGAATAAAAAGTAAATCAAGATAAAATATGAAACTATTTTTAATAAATGGGGGATTTAAAAAGAAAATTTTTGGTGCAAGAATTATTTACATCGGATTTAAATTGGATTTGTTATGAATTTTTGAAGTTAATTGGAACAATTTAGTTAGGGGTGTTTTTGAAAGGTGAGTGTTTTTGTAAGTAAAAGATCGTATAAAAGAAAATTTAAAATAATTAAAAAATAAAAAATTGCAAATAAGCCCTCTTCCTACGATTTTCTCTCTCTCCCCTATTTCTCTCTCTTCTTCACGGGTTCAACGGCGATTTCGTGATTCCGGCGATGGTGGTGGTCGTGGTTGGTACCCAAAGAAGCGTATGGACGAGAAGAGTATAACCCAACTTAAATCGGGTTGAACGGAGCTCCGGTTTGGGAGAAATATGAGATTGAAGTTTCGGCCACCGTGAACTTTCTTTGGTCGATCCGGCCGATTTGGGCGACGGTTTGGCTTGATTCAGGTATCTATGAGTTCATTTCATCGAGCGATTCAATTTGATATAAGATTTGGCAGGTTTGGGTGGCCGGATCGCTGACGGTGGTGTTGAGTGGGTTTTGACCGAGTTGACCGAGTCAGGCCGAGTTGACCGGTGTGTTGACCGGTCTGACCCCGTGTAACTCATTTCACCCGGTTTTGACCCATTTGACCAGGTTTGACCCGATTTTGACCCATTTGACCCGGTTTGACCGTTGACCATAGTTGACCGACCATATTTTAACTGTATTTTTGTATATCGTGTTTTTTGGTGTAGACGGTGATCCCAGTTGAGATTCGAAGCGGGTTGACTTTCGGAGTCAGGAGTTTGACTGGGACTTGTACGTGGTATTTGCATTCCGATTTCCAGGTAGGGGTTTTCGTGTCTTTCGGGTGTGGTTCTAGGGTTCTGATTTCACGGACTCTTATTATACTGTGGTTCTGTCGGTTTCCAGGGGTGAAAATTCGACTTGTTTGTATGTTTTATATGTATTCTCTATTGATTATCATTGTTGGTATGTTTTGGGAGTGGGGTGATTGGAGGTGGTTGATGTACACTGTGGGGCCCATATAGGCGCCAATCTATTGGATATGGATTTATGATGGATTATACAAGAAACTGGGTACGTACCTGTAGACCATCTGAGGTAAGGTGTATCACAGGGGACGCTCTCTGGTGTAGGCTATGCTATCAGGATATTCGATCCTCATCCAGTTTCGTTGTGGACCTGGACTGGGAGACACCCTACGGGGATTAGGGTGGGTCCAGGGGTGGATTATGGATTATGGATTATCGGAGACTGGTGTTTGTGGTTATGGTGCTGTATAGCCTTATCGGCTGTCATGTTACTTGGTTGGATTACTGATAGTTACATATCTACATATTATGCATCATATTAATTGATTTCTTATTTCTGGATATCGATGTTCCTTTTATGTGCCCTACTGAGCTTCTTGGCTCACCCATCTTCTTGTTTCCCTTTTAGGTGAGTTGGATATAGGTGACAATGGTCAGCGGCGGGACGTATGAGCTAGTGTGTAGCGTCGAGCTGTTTCATTAGTGAGTTTGAGGATTTTGGGTATTATATTTGTATATGTGTTACTTATTTACTCAGCCTGATATCGGGTAGATATGTTTTCTTATTTTCGCTGTTGTATTGATACTCCGACTGGTTTTGGTGGGTGTATATAGGTGGTATTTTGGAGAGACTGTTTCCACATTATGTTTCAGGAATTGTTATCATTTTACATAATTTACATATTTGATTAGGGGTTGGTTCGGGGGATGGGGTCCGCTGCCGGTCACGTTCTTATGGATATAGGTACACTTCGATATACCTTAGGAGAGAGGGGCGTGACATGTTTTCTTACCTCTTTTGTTTTCTTTCGTCCTTGGTTAAACAGATTGATTTCGTCGGAGGGCCCATTGGTGTCGAGGTTACTAGTTTGGATCGTCGATTTCCAACGGGTGTTTTGCGTTGTCTTCAAACTGCTACAGGTGTTTCGCATGGTCTTCGATTTGTTACGGTCTGGGCTCTTCGACTACACACCAAGAAGCTTAAATAAGGAGAGTGATTCTCAGCTCTGTTGCGATCACAGTTAAACTAAATTTTTGGGGGTGAGCATTTGTCTCATTAGTTTTTTATCACCTTTATATTTTTAAAAAACATTTGTGAATTGGTTTGATTTTGCTATGGGTATTTGGCACCACCTGCCATTTGCTACGGGTTGGGATCGTGATTTGATACGGTTCTTGGCGATTAGCTGTGGAATTTGGAGGTGGAATCTTTATTGAACACTTAATTGTTTTTCCTAAATCCTAATCAACCCGATATGATATAATCCCTTACTTTCCTCATATTCATTTATTTTCAGGGGCTTTTGGGTGGTGGGGTTTAGGAATACTATGGGAGGTCTGGCCGTTTAGGGAGTCCTAACTCTCCTAAGCATATATCTATCTTATAGTTAAATCATAGCCTTACTTTACTGATTTGGATATCGGATAATTAATGTTCTTCACAACGTGTGATAACGTTTATGTGTCTACGCGTATGGATTCAAAATGGGTGCATTTTTGTTAGTTTGTAAAGAATTGCTTGCTTGCTTGCTTCTTTATGTGTCTATGCGTATGGATTCAAATTGGGTGCATTTCTGTAAACATTTGAGTATTCTTCTTTTTAGCACACGTTTTGTGAATGGGATTCCACCCTGAACTGGAATAATGGGAATTGACTACTTTACAACATTCTGGATTTACATGTAGGTAAACTGCATAGCTTATTTTTAGTCTACAAAGATGAATACAATGCACATATGAAGCTCATGGAAAAGCTCGAATAAATTTATCGTCAGAAGTTTGTCCCCTCTGCCTGCTATCATGTGGTATCAGGCATGAAAATCTGATACATGTGTAATGGATCTTCTTTAACAGATGAGCATTGCTAAGTCCATAGCTGAGGACCCAGATGATCCGCTTATGCTCTATACTCTCAAATTATGCGCACCTGATTGCCCATGATCATGCCAGTTAAGCCTCAAGTTGTCTAATGTCTTAGCTAAAATTGAGATCATGAAAGATTGTTTTGACAGCTAAAGTTAAGAAGAGTTCTACCTGATTTCGTCCATTGCCAAGGTATCTTCTCCCTCTTTAATATCTGGGCAATTGCATATATTGTTGTTTCCATGGTTTCTGCTGCTACTATTGAAAACACACTCAATTTTCCTTTGTGCGCGCTATTTCCTTTACAACATTCGAAGATTTTTAATAGCTTTCAGAGGGAGGATCCTACTTTCCGTATCGATTTGGATCCTGAAAGTGGACAAGTTTGATCCATCAATGGTACCTATCTTGCCTAACTTTGACTTTTATAATGATGCTTTTGTTTTGCCGACAAGATAATCTTATCTGGGATGGGAGTGCTACATTTGGATGTATATGTGGAATGTATTCGGAGATGGTACAAGGTCTTTTACCTTTTACTTTGATACAAAAGGAGTTCTCAACATTTGCTAATTCAGAACCTTTACCTCTAATTGGAGTTGCTATTCTGGTGCATCAAAGACATCCATTGTGAATCAACAAACTTCTCTTCCAGTTTTACATATTGAGGTTACAAAGAGGGGAATGAGACGGTAGAGATTTTATGGAAATAGATCTAGAAACCATTATGAAAGTCCTTCAAGGATGCTAATCAGGTCAGCTTTACTTCTTGGTGCTCATGTGTTTCAAATTTGAATAGATTGGCTTTGGCTATTAGGGGTTGTTTAAGCTGCTTTTTGTCTATGTCACGCCCTTCTCTCCTAATATACACCGAAGTATACCTATACCCACAAGAACGTGACCGGAAGGGGACCCCATCCCCCGAACCAACCCTTAATCCAATATATAAACCGAATAAAGTACATAAAATGGAAACTACTCCTGAAACATATGTGAAAACGGTCTCTCCAAAATACCATATATACACCCACCGAAACCATCGGAGTATCTATACAATAGTGGATAGGGCTGTGCAAATGAAACCGAAAACCGGACCAAAACCGGTAACCGGACCGGTCGGTCCGGTTTGGATCGGTTAGTTGACCGAGTTTGGTCAAACGGTTTCAAAAACCAAAACCAACCGAGTTAAGTCGGTCCGGATATGGTTTGGAATTTTTGTAACCACCGGTTAACCGGACCGGACCGGTATATATAATATATAATATTTAATACTATAATGTCTTTAAATATGGACCATTGAGATATAATATATAATTACTAATGTTATGTACCATTAGATTAAGACATTAAGTGATTAACTATGAAATATTAATATAATATATATCATTCCTTGAGATTTTTTTTGAAACATTTTTATCAATCCTTTAAGATTTGTTTACAAAATAGATATTTTACGAAAAACCATAACCGGACCGAAACCGAACCGGTTAGTCGGTTAACCGTAGTAACGGGTTTTGATGGTTTTGGATTGGTTTTGGTTTCAGAAAATACAAATCCGTAATTTCCGGATTGATGACGGTTTGGCCTCCACAGTCCGGTTAACCGGACCGTGCACAGCCCTAATAGTGGAAATAAGAAGACATCTACCCGAGATCAAACTGAGTAATAAGTAATATATACAAAATACAATAGCCAAAGTCTCCACACTCGGCTAAAGAAACAGCTCGAGACTACACACCAGCTCATGCGACCCGTCGCTGACCATCGTCACCTCTATCCAACTCACCTGAAAGGGAAACAAGAAGAGGGGTGAGCCAAGAAGCTTAGTAGGGCATAGAAAGGGAACACCGATATCCAAAAATAACAAATCAAGGAATATGATGCATAATATGAAGTACAATAAATATATAACCATCAGTAATCCAATCAAGTAGGGCTGTTACTGGTATGGTAAATTATCCATTGGTATACCATTACCGATGAATTGGTTACCGAAAATAGCAGAAGATTGGTATACCGTTACCAATTGTTCGGTACGGTAAATTTACCGATGATTTCGGTAACGGTAACGGTAAGCAAAGTTCAAAACTGGTAAATTTCCCGATTACCGACATATATATTAAATATATATTAATATTATTTTTAGTTTTAGTTTTATTTAATTATGACCATTAGATTGATCTAATTTAATCTAGACCATTGATTATTTTTAGGGTCATCATTTATATATCACTCGTAACAATTTCATTAACTTTAAAGCAGTGTTTGTTACATAACAAAATGCTTTGTTGGTATTGATTACATGCTTTTCTTCTCCCATTATGGTCTTTTATCTTTATTTATCTTGTTTCTTCTAACTTTCCTGCTGTGGAGTTTAAAACACTTCGGATACTAAAAAATATTAGAAATTAATGAAATGAAAGATTTTCCGTTACAGATTGTTGGAATAATGTTATGTGAATTCTCTTTTCTTTTTTTCTCCGATTGATAGGTATTTTCTCTTATTCACATGTAGCACAATGATCCTTCTCACTAATCTATAATTTTTATTATTGGTATTATAGGCAAGATGAAAGTGTTGTAGTCTCATACAATGACTATTAAGCACAATGCTACTTGATGCATTTTTTTTCTTCTATTTTTTAAATAGGTTTTAAGAATTGGTAAATTTACCAATTACCGACTTACCATTACCGATCGATCGGTATACCGACTCTTTCGGTAATGGTAACGGTAACATTTTTTGAGTTACCGAAAGAATTGGTATGGTAACGGTATTCCGTGTTTGGTAACGGTAACCGTACCAATAACAGCCCTACAATCAAGTAACATGACAGCCGATAAGGCTATACAACATTGTAACCACAAACATTGGTCTCCGATAATCTATAATCCATAATCCATAATCTATAATCCACCCCTGGACCCACCCTAATCCCCGTAGAGTGTCTCTCAGTCCAGGTCCACACCGAAACTGGATGAGGATCAGATATCACGATAGTATAGCCTAGACCAGAGAGCGTCCCCTGTGATGCACCTCACCTCAGATGGTCCATTGTATTATCCATCATAATCCGATATATTGGGCCCCTATATGGGCCCTATAATCTACATCAACAACCTCCAATCACCCCACTCCTAAAAACATACTAATAATGATAATCAACAGAGAATACATATAAAACATACAAACATGTCGTATTTTCACCCCCGAAAACTGACAGAACCACAATATAATAAGAGTCCATGAAACTGGAACCCTAGAATCACACGCGAGAGACATGGAAACCCCTACCTGGAAATCAGGATGCAAATACCAAGCACCCGTTCCTGATTAACCCATGACTCCGAAAGTCAACCCGCTCGGAATCTCAATCGGGATTATTGTCTATATCGAAAAACACGTTTTACGAAAATATAATGAAAATACATATGATCAACTATGGTCAATAGTCAAAGTCAATGGTCAAATCGGGTCAAACCGAGTCAAATGGGTCAAACTAGGTCAAATGGGTCAAACCGGGACAAACCAAGTCAAACCGGGTTAACTCAACCAGACTAGACCCAAACCTAGCCAACATCACCGCCGGCGATCCGGCCACCCAAACCTACCAAATCTTACAGAAGAGCTCGAAGAGATGAACTCATAGGTACCTAAAACATGTCAAACCGTCACCGGAATCGATCGGATCGACCAAATGAAGTTCACGATGGCCAGAACTTTAATCCCTGATTTCTCCCAAACCGGAGCTTCGTTCAACCTGATTTAACGCTCGTCTCATCCATACGCTCCTTTTGGTACCAAGCTCGACCGTCACCGTTGAATCGTGTGAGTGAGTTAAAAACAAGAGAGAGAAAATGTGAGAGAGAGAAAATCATGTAAGAAGAGGGTATTTTCACAAAATTGTTTTATTTTTTAAAATTTTAAAATTTTTCTTTTATACAATCTTTTACTTTCAAAAACACCCCATAATAAAATGTTCCAATTAACTTCAAAAATTCATAATAAATCCAATTTAAATATGATTTGAGTGATTTTTGTGCCAAAATTTTTCTTAAAATCCCCCATTTATTAACAATATTTTCATATTTTTATCTTGATTTCCTTTTAATTCTCCCCAAATCCCGATTCACGATCACCGAGGTTCACTTTACAAGTATTATGAACAGTCTATAATCGGGTCAGGATATTACATCCTCCCCCCTTAAGAAAATTTCATCATCGAAATTAAAATCATACATAGGTAGTGAATAATCCTGGATATCTAGCTCGCATGTCAGACTATAGCTCCCAGGTCGCCTCCTCGGCTCCATAATGATGCCATATCACCTTGACTAAGGGTATGGTCTTCGATCGTAACCGTATCTCTTGTCTATCCTCAATCCTGATAGGACGTGTCTCAAAAGTAGCGTCCTCACCAATCTCCAAGATACACCAATCTAATACATGAGAAGGGTCCCTATGGTATCTCCGTAACATAGACACATGAAATACACCATGCATCCCTAATAACTGTGGGGGTAATGCTAATCGATAAGCTACTGTCGCCACTCTCTCCAAAATCTCAAATGGTCCTATAAACCTCAGAGCTAATTTCACCGCTCTCCTCAATCTCTGTATCCCTCGCTTCGGACTAACCCTCAGAAACACGTGATCCCCCACCTGAAACTCTAAAGGTCTAGGTCTCCTATCCGCGTAACTATTCTGACTTGATTGGGCTGTCAAAAGCCGTCGGCGTATCACTGTCACTACCTTAGTAGTCTGTTGCACCATCTCTGGACCTAATAACGGTCTGTCTCCAACCTCTGACCAGCACAACGTTGATCTACAAGGTCTCCCATATAATGCCTCATACGATGCCATCTGTATACTGCTCTGGTAGCTATTATTGTACACAAACTCCACCAAAGGAATGTGAGTCTCCCAATCTCCTCGAAAGTCTACCACACAAGTCCGAAGCATATCCTCCAGAATCTGAATGGTACGCTCACTCTACCCATTAGTCTGAGGATGAAAAGTCGTACCGAAGTTCAGTTTCATCCCTAGAACATCCTGAAAATTACCCCAAAACCGTGAAGTAAATCTGGGATCCCGATCAAACACAATACTCAATGGTACGCCATGAAGTTAGACTACCTCCCGTACATACAATCTGGTTAACGACGCAATCGGGTCCGTTTGACGAATAGGCATAGAATGATCAATCTTTGTCAACTGATCAATAACAACCCAAACTGCATCATGTCTCCGCGAAGTCATAGGTAAACTCATCACAAAATCCATCGTAAGATGCTCCCACTTCCACTGAGGTAATGGAAGCGGCTATAATAATCCTGTGGGTCATCGATGCTATGCCTTTACCTACTGACAGGTAAGACATCGAGTCACGATTTGTGCAACACCTCTCTTTATGCCACTCCACCAATACTGTCTCCGTAAATCTCGATACATCTTTGTAGCACCAGGATGCATCGCAAACTGCGAGTAATGTGCCTCCCGAAGTATCTCCTCTAGGACCACTAACCGGCCCCAAAATCTAACTCTACCATCAGTGCCTCTAATCCATCCCTCCATATCCTCAACGTCATCAAATAGGGCGTCCCCCAACTGTGCATCCAACACCTATTGTACAAGTGTCGAACGAGCTATCAAACTCTATATACTCAATATCTCTCCACACTCCTCCATGTCCAGTTGGTACTGACTAAACGAATCCACCAACTCAAATTCACTGATAGCCAACCGAGCTGCAACCAATCTCCTACTCAAGGCATCAGCCACCATATTGGCCTTGCCTGGATGATACTGTAAAGTAAAATCATAGTCGTCAAGGTACTCCATCCATCTGCGCCGTCTCTGGTTCAGATCTCTCTAAGTAAACAAATACCAGAGACTCCTACGATCTGAGAATACCTTGAATCTCTCTCCATAAATATAATATCTCCCCTGCTTAAGTGCGAACACAACAACAAGTAACTCCAAATCATGCACGGGATAATTTTTCTCATGTGGCTTCAGTAGATGTGAAGCATACTCAACCACTCTGTCCTACTGCATCAACACACAACCCAATCCAACTCCTAAAGCATCACAATACACATGATAACCAACATCATCACTAACACTGGGGGTGATGTGAACCGAGTCTTCAACTCCTGGAAAGCCTGCTTACACTCGTCTGTCCACACAAACAGAGTATCCTTTCGGGTCAACTATGTTATCGGCGCTGCAATCCTCGAGAACCCCTTAATAAAACGCCGGTAGTACCCTGCTAACCCTAAGAAACTGCGAATCTCTCCCACATTCTTCGGTCTCCTCCATGCTATCACTGTCTCCGCGTTAGCTGGATCCACTGCTATACCCTCCTGGGAAATCACATATCCTAAAATTTTCACCTAAGTCACCCAAAACTCACACTTGCTCAGCTTGGCATACAGTCTATGCTCCTTGAGCGTCTGCAACACAATCTCCAAATGTCTAACATGCTTCTCCTCATTGGCTGAATAAATCAGTATGTCATCAATGAACAAAATCACAAATTGATCCAGATATGACCTGAACACCCTGTGCATCAAATCCATAAACACTGCAGGTACATTGGTTAGCCCAAATGGCATAACCAAATACTCATAATGACCAAATCATGTGCGAAAAGCTATCTTCGGAATATCCTCCTCCCGAATCCTCAACTGGTGGTACCCCGATCTGAGATCAATCTTGGAGTAATAATGACTACCCTTCAACTGATCAAACAAATCATTAAATTTCGGCAACGGATATTTGTTCTTCACTGTCACCCGATTCAACTGTCGATAGTCCACACACATCCACATTGTACCATCTTTATTTTTCACAAACAAAACAGGTGCTCCCCAAGGTGAAGTGCTCGCTCTGATAAAACCCAACTTCTGTAAAGCTGTCAGCTGGGTATCTAACTCCTTTAGCTCTGTTGGTGCCATCCTGTACAGTGGTATAGACATAGGATCTGTACCCGAATACAGCTCAATCACAAAGTCAATCTCCCTCTGCGGTGGCAACCCTGGTAAATCATCAGGAAAAACATCCATATAATACTCCACCACAGGTATAGACGCAGAAGACTCCTCCCTAGACTCTGAGGTAATCAAACCCGCTACAACACAATCGGTGTATTGAGGATTATCTAGAAAATATGGACAAGGAAAAAGTCTCATCCCACGTAATCCTCCTCTCAACACACTCTATAATCGCCTCATACTCAGTCAACCAATCCAATCCGAGAATAACATCAAAATCAGTAAATGGCATCACAAACAAATCCGCTCTAAACTTATGGTCCGCGAAACTAAATACACAGTCCCTACAGATACCACTAACCATGGTACCAGATTCTAGGAGCGAATCAACTATAAATCTCCTCGCCACTCCCATAATCCCTAAACCCAATGCCTCAGCAAATGATGCAGAAATAAATGAACGCGTAGCACCAGTATCAAACAAAACACGTGCCCAAGAACTGAATAAGAGAAACCTACCTCCCAAATGATCTCTCTCTGTTGGTACTACATCAGGGTCGAGTGCATGCACTCCACCTCTCTGATTCTGTTGTTACTGCTGAGCTAATGGTCTACCCCATCCTGGAATCCGTGCTGGTGCTTGTGCTCAAACTAGAGCTGGAGCTGGAGCACTCTGACCTCGAGGTGCTGGCAGAGCAGGTCCTCCACTCTGTTGGAAATTTCTCCGAGTATGTCCTGGCAAGCCACACTGGAAACATAACGAGTTGTTTGCTATAGGACAATCCCAACGCATATGGCCCACATGACCACATGCATAGTAATACTGGGGTTACCTGGTCCAGTCTCAGAGCCTGTCCTTGCTGGTCCAATCTCTGCCTCTACTGACCCTGTCTCTGCCCCTGCTGACCCTGTCTAAGACCTTGTTGTCCCTGTCTAGGTCATCGATAACTCTGTCTCTGATTCTGAGAACTCTGCCCCTGACCCTGTGATAGGACCTCTATTTTGAGGTCCTAATACCATCGAATTAGGAGGTTCTAGTGTTTATAGTAATTCATTTGTGTTTAAATAAAGTAATTTTACCCTTATACATGTTTCCCGTTGGTTTTGCAGGAAATCGGGCTTAAATAACTGAATTGGGCACCTTTGGAGCTGAAAGAAGAAGCTGGGATTCAGCAAGTGTCCGGACACCTGTCCGGACAGTGGGTGTCCGGACACCTAAAGTGCCGTCCGGACGCTTTCTTCACAAATTAAGACAGAGGCTTCAAAGTTGATGGACGCATGAAGTGTCCGGACACCTGTCCGGACACCACCGCGGAACTGCAATTTTTCTGCACAACATTTCAAGGGCATTTGGGGTAAATCATGTATATAACCAATGGGGAACGTTTGTATAAGGGTAGTTAGGTATTTTCAATGGTAAAAGGAGGAGAAAACCCTAAGATTTCTTCTTCCTTCAGATGATTCATTGACTTCTCCAACATGAAGCCACCATAGGAGTAGTGTAGATCTAGTTTCTCTCTCTAAGTTTTCTTTGTTGTTTTTGGTGCTTTCTCTTGATTTTGTATAAACTCTGATTTAGATGACAATAGATTGGATGTTTATTGCAACAATCATGAGTGGGTAGTTCCCTTTTCTAGTTTCTAATCCCGAATGGTGGATGCAAGGTTTCAATTACTCAAGGTATGCTCAAAGAATCGTAGCTTCGATTTTTTCTCTTTTAATTTCGTGATAGTTGTGTGATTGGATACATGAGAAAGACATATTTGATTGTATTCTTGGATTGTCTAGTCTAGGGATTGCATCTAATGTGTTTGATTGAGAATTGTTAAATCCATTGCATGATTTCCTTAATTAATTGAGTTTTCCATTGCATAGCTATTAATTATGTGTATTGATGATGGGGTTTTGGGTTAACTTAGGAATGTGCATGGGAGAGTTATGGTTAATTGATCTTTGAGTGTGAAACTAGGGTGTTAGCCAAGCCGAGCCCCAAGGGGGAACATTAATCCATAATATTAAGTGCTTATCCCTTTGCGTTCATCGTAGATTAAGAGACCCGATGGCCTACATGTATGAATTGAAGTCTTATATCCCAATTCTCTTTGCATATGCATGATTGATAGTATCACACAATGCATTGTGTATGGTTGTGTGTGTTTGCAATGATACCTTGAGTATGAGAACCGAGTAGCCACCGGGACGGATTAGAGACTAGGTTTTTAATTAATTGTTTTAAATCCAATTTGTGCTTACTTTGATTCCAAAATCGCTCATGCTACCGAGTCATTCGACCCATTTCTTTTACTTGCTTTTATTTGATATTTATTGTGTTTATTAGTGTTAGCTAGTCATTTGCATATCATTCACTTCAAATTTGCATTGCTTCCTCGTGGATCGATACCGGACTCACCGGTTTATTACTTGACGATACCCTACACTTGGGGTAAGTACACACACACACTTTGGTGTCGGTCAAGTTTTTGGCGCCGTTGCCGGGGAAGCGAGTGTCAAAGACGGAGCTGGGTGGCTTGTAGATGCTAGCTTTACGCTATTAAACACCATCAAATAAGGAAGGAGCACGGTCACGCTTCAAGGGTAACTTCCTGTGGGCGATGGATGCCACCTTGTTTGCTGCTTGGTAGTGATACGTTGTTTGAGAGAGCTTTGCGCATTTTTCTTTCTATGACTACTTGCTACATCTTGGTGTGTTATTGTTTCTAAGGTTGATCGTTGTTCTATTCCTATCTTTGCTCTTGTTCTTGGTAGTTCATTGATTGAAAATCTTGTGTTACTTGACTTGGTTGATCGCTACTTTTGTGTGCTACTTGCTATTGTTCCTTGCCATCATGTCTCAACTTAGAGATAATGCTAGTGGGTGTGGGTCTAATAGAGATGGGAGAGGTGGTGATCTAAATGTGAGCGATGCGGGGAGTGTTCGTGGGGGTGATATGAATTTTGATGCATTGCGTCGCCTTTTGCAACATGTGAATATTGATGAGTTGATGAATCCGGTGCAAGGGCAAGATGTCCAAATTGGCAATGCCCAAAATGCACCAAATGCCCAAAATTTGCAAAATGTTCAAGTTGAGCATGCTTTGCAAAATGCACCTCAACCACTTCAACAAGACAATGCGGCGCAATTTGCCCCACAAAATGTCTACCCACCTCCCAATATGCCTCCCGCATTCCATATGCCTCCCCCATATAATTATATGCATCCCATGTATTACCAAATGCCACAAGTGCCACAATATGCTCCCTATGGGCAAAACCTTCATGCACCTCCTCCTATGGAGTACATTCATGCCCAAGCCCAAGAGCATCGCACTTTGAGGGAGCTCACGCATCCCGCAAGGCAAACTCAACCTTCTTGCATCATCATGCCACCGAATCAACAAAACGTGAGCCTTAAACCGTCAATGTTCCAAATGATTCCCAAATTCCATGGAATGGAATCGGAACGACCATATTCACATGTGCATGATTTTGAATCGGTGTGTACTACTTTTGGTGATGTCACATGCTCACAAGAAATTTTGAGACTCAAACTTTTTCCATTCTCTTTGAAGGATCATGCAAAACAATGGTTTGAGAACTTGCGCCCCCAATCCATTGCGACTTGGGCGGCAATGCAAGAAGAATTTCTCAACAAATATTTTCCTTCTCACCGTACCATCTCTTACCAAACACAAATCATGAATTTTCATTGCAAAGAGCATGAAACCTTCTTCCAAGCTTGAGAGAGGTTTAAGGATTTGTTGTTTATGTGCCCTCACCATGGATTTCAAAAATTTCAAATTGTGAATTTCTTCCATAAATCTTTGACTCCATCTTTGAAGAAATTGGTTTCCACTATGACTCAAGGTGACTTTTTGAATAGGGATGCCAATGAAGCATTCACTTTCTTTGATAGGTTGGCGGAGGAATCACGATCTTGGGAAGCTCCTCCACTAACCCAACATGATGTTGTGCCAAGCTCTAGTGGCAAGTTTGTGTTGAATGAAACTGATGATGTGCATGCTAAACTTGCTTTGTTGTCCAAGAAATTGGAGTCCCTAGAGTCCCTAAAGGCTCCTATAAATGTGGTTGGTGTTGATGGACAAGTTGCTTGTACTTTGTGTGAAAGTAGGGAACATAGGACGGATGAGTGTAATGCTTTACCGGCTTGTAAGGAAGTCCTATTTGGGCAAGGTTACAATGGGAACAAATCTCCAAATTTTAGACAGCCCTACCCTACCAATAACCAAGGCAACAATTCTTACAATGAGAATTACCCTTGGAGGAATCATCCAAACTTTGGGTGGAGGAATGATGGGAATGTTCAATACCAATCACTCCCCAATCCACCCCAACAACAATTGTCTCCTCCAAGTGTTGCACAACCAACTCCACAACCTTACATTCCACCTCCTATGAGGTCTCTTGAAGACACTCTTAACATTTTCATGCAAGCTCAAATAGGGGAGAATCAAAAGGCCAACAAATTTCAAGAACAAACCAATAGGGCCATTGAGGATATTAAGAGTCAAATCACTAAGGTTACCCAAGCTCTCACAACCTATGAAAAGGGGAAATTTCCGGCTCAACCTTACCCCAATCCTTCAAAGCAAACCAATTTGCTAAATTTATCTAGTGGGAGTGGGGAGGGTAGTGGACATGAGCAAGTGCAATCCATACTTACTTTAAGGAATGGAAGAGTTGTGGATAGACCTATACCATTTGAGAATAGTGATGAAAATGATGTGGTGCAAGACTTTGGTGATGGTGTGAAAGAGAAAGAGGAAGAGAATAGTGAAAATGAGAAAATTTTGCTTGGTGAAAAAACAGTTAAGAAACAAAGAGACCGCGAGGATAAAGTAGAGCCTACCAAGGAGAGTGAGTACATCCCCATGATACCCTTTCCCCAAAGGCTAAGAAATAACACCAATGAGGCATTGCATAAGGAGATGTTTGAGCTATTTAGACAAGTTAAGATCAATATACCTCTCTTAGATGCCATTAAGCAAATACCCTCTTATGCCAAGTTTCTTAAGGATTTGTGTACGGTGAAGAGGAAATTAAATGCTAAGGAGAAAGCTTTCCTAGCGGAGCAAGCAAGCTCCATTATTCAAACCAACACCCTCCCTAAGTACAAAGACCCCGGTTGCCCTACTATTTCATGTGTCATAGGGAACCATAGGGTGGAGCAAGCATTGTTAGACTTGGGAGCAAGTGTGAATCTCCTTCCGTATACAATCTACAAAAAATTGGGGTTAGGTGAATTGAAACCCACTAGGATCACCCTACAATTAGCCGATAGATCCGTTAGGGTTCCTAGGGGTATTGTTGAAGATGTGTTAGTACAAGTGGACAAGTTTTACTATCCCGTGGATTTCATTGTGTTAGATACTCAACCTCCCACTAGCTTTAGCACTTCCATTCCGGTCATTTTAGGTCGCCCATTCCTAGCAACTTCCAATGCCTTAATCAATTGTAGGAGTGGGGTGCTACAACTTTCTTTTGGGAATATGACCATGGAAATGAATATCTTTAGTGAGACTAAGGTTATGGGTGAGTGTGAGGATATAAGGGATGTAGATTTTATCCATGCCCATGTTGAGGATAATTTGGAGTTAACCCTTGCCAAGGATTCGGTTGAAGGTGTGCTAGCATTGGGTGCGAAAGTTAGTCAACCTTTGTGTGAGAAAGATGACATTAAGGAATTAGAGCCTCCTACACTTAGAGTTGAATCATCCCAAGTGCATCCACCAAGACCTGGAAAGAAAACCTTTAGTAAGTGGAGTGAAAAAGTCTCCTAAATGCCACTTTGTGCCAAAATTCATTGAAAAAGTTAGGAAGGTGTGGCGGCCCAAATCTCGGGTACAATTTTTTCCCGGAGATTTTGAGGCGCAAGGAGAATGGACCTTTAGATGTTCGTCATGTTCCTCAACATGGAAGTAGTGATTTTGAGGACACTAGTGGAGGAAAAGTGTTTAAGGTGAATGACCAATGTTTGATACCATTCATGGAGAACTTTGATGCTTTGGTTGTTCCCCGGGATCTAAAGGATCCCACCCCCACCAAGTTGTGGGAGACTCCACCCTTGTACCATAGTATGGTTGTGATTAGTTTTGATTTGATTTCAATTTTTGTGTGTGTTTTGTATGCTCACAATCTATTTCACAATTTCCGCACCTTGTGCACTCATTGAAGTTGGGGGGTGAAAATTGTGAAATGGTTGTGTGTTATGTTGTGATTTTCTTACCCTTAATTTTGGTGTGTTTTTTTATGTTCACAATGCATTTCACAATTTGTTCTTGCCTTGTTTTCAATTCTTGACATTGGGGACAATGTCTCATTTAAGTTGGGGGGTGAGGGAATTGTGAATCCATTGTGAAACTTGCTTTATTTTGGTGTGCTTTTGTGAATATCAAAAATTTGAAAATTTGGAAGGAAAAAAAGTCTTGTTGTGTCATGCTTGGATAGTGTGGTTGGTATTAACTTTTTCAGGACATGCTTCATTTCTCATGATTCTGACCACTTTTGAAGAGTATGGTATGACTTCCTACCCTTTATCCTATTGTGTTGTGCTTTGTTGTTCATACATGCTAGATGGATTTTAGGAGGGGACGGGTAGACGCTTTTGGGATTTACTACCAATTTGAACGTTAATTTATTATTCTTATTCAAACGTGCAAGTGTAGAGTAGGTTTCTTGATTTCTTTTGTGAAGTTGATATATGCAATTGAGTGGGATAATTCTAATCAATCTTTCTTGGGATGATTGAGACCTAGTTTGATATAAAATTGTGTAGTTGAGCAGACATCTTGGCATTAAAGCATTTGTATGACTGCGTTTTTGGATTCTTTTGTCTGAAAAATTACCTTTTTACCCTTCTCATTCTTTTGAGCCATTCTTCATTGATACACATTGGGTTTCGGGTGATGTTTTTCATTGATATTCATTTGATATCTTATGCGCGTGTTCTTCAATAGCTTTGCATCCATTACATTTGATTACTGAGAAGTGTGATTTTTGTATTTTGCCACTTGCCTGTGAACTTAGGATTGAATGATTCATTAGGTTGAGAGATTTGAGCCTAGCCTATTCATTTGTGAGTGATTATAAGCCTAAATTTCTTTAAGCCTTTTTAGTTCACTTACAAGCCTTGTGTGAACCACTTCCTTAAATACTTCCCACCTTTGGTTGCAAGGTTGAGTATGAGCTTGAAAAAGATAAGTTGGTAGTGATCTTACCCTTTCTTATGTTGAAAAAAATTGAGGGTTGTTGTATAAATGTTGTTCATTTTCGAGAAGAGAAGAGAAAGAAGAAAAAAAAAAAAAAAAAAAGAGAAAAAAAAATGCATAGAAAAGAGAAGAAAAACATCAAAAAGAGATGTATGCAATAAAGAATCCCTTGTGTGTAAAGAAGGAGAAGTCTTTGAAATTGTGGTACAATGGAAGGGGTGACAAAGTGAGAATTTAGCTCACATGTTTGAACTTAACCTTGCAACTTGTTACCTAGATCCAAATTCTTCCTACCTTGTCCCATGACCACATTACAACCCAATTAACCTTTTGATGAATTTGATCCAAGGTAAGCAAGTGAGTTGGTGAATGCATTAGTTGCTCTTGTAGGTGATTTCTTTCTCAAAGCTATGCCCATCCAAAATTTTCTTTCATAAACACATACATTTAATTCAATTGTGTAAGTCATTCACTTAGCACAATGCTTTCATGTTTTTGTGTACATTTGGGATTGGGAATTTATGAACACCAAAAGGGTCCATAACAAGGTTTTGCTTGTGTGAATGTGTTGAGTTGTCTAGTTTGATTGCACATATATTTTTCATAGTATAAAATGTTCTTGGTCATTTTTAAGGGGATTGAGATTGATTTTCCAAAGATTTTGCATGTTTTCGACTAAGCAGGGGAATTGGGAGATTAGCTCTATTTCTTGCATGCGAGAACTTAAGAATCATTTATGGTGCTTTCAAAGTAATGGTGGATCCCTTGGCAAGTGTTTGTGGGTATCGCTCTGATAAGCCCTCACGAGACTACAACTCGTCCACTAGGGTGACCTAGGGGTTTAAAGGCTTGTTGCATATGCTAAATGCAACCGTGATGCCTACGTCAGTGAGTTAGGATTTTATTTAGTAGATTTTAGTTTTAGGTAGTGATTGCATTGCTAGGGACTAGCAACGTCTAAGTTGGGGGGTGTGATAGGACCTCTATTTTGAGGTCCTAATACCATCGAATTAGGAGGTTCTAGTGTTTATAGTAATTCATTTGTGTTTAAATAAAGTAATTTTACCCTTATACATGTTTCCCGTTGGTTTTGCAAGAAATCGAGCTTAAATGACTGAATTGGGCACCTTTGGAGCTGAAAGAAGAAGCTGGGATTCAGCAAGTGTCCGGACACCTGTCCGGACAGTGGGTGTCCGGACACCTAAAGTGCCGTCCGGACGCTTTCTTCACAAATTGAGACAGAGGCTTCAAAGTTGATGGACGCATGAAGTGTCCGGACACCTGTCCGGACACCACCGCGGAACTGCAATTTTTTTGCACAACATTTCAAGGGCATTTGGGGTAAATCATGTATATAACCAATGGGGAACGTTTGTATAAGGGTAGTTAGGTATTTTCAATGGTAAAAGGAGGAGAAAACCCTAAGATTTCTTCTTCCTTCAGATTATTCATTGACTTCTCCAACATGAAGCCACCATAGGAGTAGTGTAGATCTAGTTTCTCTCTCTAAGTTTTCTTTGTTGTTTTTGGTGCTTTCTCTTGATTTTGTATAAACTCTGATTTAGATGACAATAGATTGGATGTTTATTGCAACAATCATGAGTGGGTAGTTCCCTTTTCTAGTTTCTAATCCCGAATGGTGGATGCAAGGTTTCAATTACTCAAGGTATGCTCAAAGAATAGTAGCTTCGATTTTTTCTCTTTTAATTTCGTGATAGTTGTGTGATTGGATACATGAGAAAGACATATTTGATTGTATTCTTGGATTGTCTAGTCTAGGGATTGCATCTAATGTGTTTGATTGAGAATTGTTAAATCCATTGCATGATTTCCTTAATTAATTGAGTTTTCCATTGCATAGCTATTAATTATGTGTATTGATGATGGGGTTTTGGGTTAACTTAGGAATGTGCATGGGAGAGTTATGGTTAATTGATCTTTGAGTGTGAAACTAGGGTGTTAGCCAAGCCGAGCCCCAAGGGGGAACATTAATCCATAATATTAGGTGCTTATCCCTTTGCGTTCATCGTAGATTAAGAGACCCGATGGCCTACATGTATGAATTGAAGTCTTATATCCCAATTCTCTTTGCATATGCATGATTGATAGTATCACACAATGCATTGTGTATGGTTGTGTGTGTTTGCAATGATACCTTGAGTATGAGAACCGAGTAGCCACCGGGACGGATTAGAGACTAGGTTTTTAATTAATTGTTTTAAATCCAATTTGTGCTTACTTTGATTCCAAAATCGCTCATGCTACCGAGTCATTCGGCCCATTTCTTTTACTTGCTTTTATTTGATATTTATTGTGTTTATTAGTGTTAGCTAGTCATTTGCATATCATTCACTTCAAATTTGCATTGCTTCCTCGTGGATCGATACCGGACTCACCGGTTTATTACTTGACGATACCCTACACTTGGGGTAAGTACACACACACACTTTGGTGTCGGTCACCCTGCTGCTGCCCACGGGTATCAGTCAACTGTTTGTGCTGACTAATCTCACCAGTAGTAGATGTAGAATTCTCAAGCTTCCTCTTATGAATCTCCCAATAATCCTTAATCTCCACTAAAGTCCTCTCAACTCTTAGTGTCTTATCAATACACTCGCAATAGGTAGTGATAGTCTGAGCCGCCAAATGAGGTGAAATCTTTGGCGATAATCCTATCCGAAATCTTAGTATCTTCTTTTCCTCTGTGAAAATATACTTCTCCCCATATCGCCCTAACTCCTCAAAGCGAGCCTAATACTGAGTCACTGTCATGTCCGGGGACTAATTCAACTCAAGGAACTCCTTAGCTTTAGATTGGCTTTGGCTATTAGGGGTTGTTGAAGATGCCTTTTGTCTATGTCACGCCCCTCTTTCCTAATGTATACCGAAGTGTACCTATACCCACAAGAACATGACCTGAAGGGGACCCCATCCCCCGAACCAACCCTTAATCCAATATATAAATTGAATAAAGTATATAAAATGGAAACAACTCCTGGAACATATGTGAAAACAGTCTCTCCAAAATACCATCTATACATCCATCGAAACCATCAGATTATCTATCCAATAGCAGAAATAAGAAGAAATATCTACCCGAGATCAAACTAAGTAATAAGTAATATATACAAAATAAAATACCCAAAGTCCCCACACTCGGCTAAAGAAATAGCTCGAGACTACACACCAGCTCATGTGATCCGCCGCTGATCGTCGTCACCTCTATCCAACTCACCTAAAAGGGAAACAAGAAGAGGGGTGAGTCAAGAAGCTCAGTAGGGCATAGAAAGGGAACACCGATATCCAAAAATAAGAAATCAAGGAATATGATGCATAATATGAAGTACAGTAAATATATAACCATTAGTAATCCAACGAAGTAACATGACAGCCGATAAAGCTATACAACATCGTAACCACAAACACTGGTCTCTGATAATCCATAATCCATAATCTATAATCCACCCCTGGACCCTCCCTAATCCCCGTAGGGTGTCTCCTAGTCCAGGTCCACACCGAAACTGGATGAGGATCGGATATCCCGATAGCATAGCCTACACCAGAGAGCGTCCCCTGTGATACATCTCACCTCAGATGGTCTACAGGTACGTACTCGGTCTATTGTATTATCCATCATAATATGATATATTGGGCTCCTATATAGGCCCCACAATCTATATCAACCACCTCTAATCACCCCACAAACAGGTCGTATTTCCACCCTCGAAAGTTGACAGAACCACAATATAATAAGAGTCCGTGAAATCACAACCCTAGAATCGCACGCGAGAGACATGGAAACCCTGACCTGAAAATCAGGATGCAAACACGAAGCACGCGTCCCTGATTAACCCCTGACTCTGAAAGTCAACCCACTCCGAATCTCAACTGGGATCATCGTCTACACCGAAAAACACGATTTAAGAAAATACAGTGAAAATACATTCAGTCAACTATGCTCAATAGTAAAAGTCAATGGTCAACGATCAAACCGGGAAAACCGAGTCAAATGGGTCAAACCGGATTAAACTTGGTCAAACCGAGTTAACTTTGCTAGACTCGGCCCAAACCCAGCCAACATTACCTCCGGTGATCCGGCCACCCAAACCTACTGAATCTTACACCAAAGTGAAGAGCTCAATGAGATGATCTCATAGGTACCTGAAACAAGCTAAACCGTCACCAGAATCGACCGGATCGACTAAAGGAAGTTCACTGTGGTCGGAACTTCAATCCCCGATTTCTCCCAAATCGGAGCTCCGTTCAACCTGATTCAAGTTGGGTTATGCTCGTCTCGTCCAAACGCTCGTTTTGGTACCAAGCTCGATCATCATCACCGAAAACGAGAGATCGTCGTTGAACTGTGTGAGTGAGAGAAAAACAAGAGAGAGAAAATGTGAGACAGAGAAAATCATGTAAGAAGTGGGTATTTTGGCAAAATTGTTTTATTTTTTAATTTTTTTTAATTTTTATTTTATACAATCTTTTACTTTCAAAAACATCCCTTAATAAAATGCTCTAATTAACTTCAAAAATTCATAATAAATCCAATTTAAATCTGATTTGAGTGATTCTTGCCCAAAAATTTTCTTTTTAAATCCCCATTTATTAAATATATTTTTATATTTTATCTTGATTTACTTTTTATTCTCCCCAAATCCTGATTCACGATCACCGAGGTTCACTTCACCTCGATCAATGCATCAAAGTATTATGAATAGTGTATAATCAGGTCAGGATATTACAGTCTATGTTAAAGGTGTTGAATTTTAATATGATGTAATGAAAAGTAATTGTTCCTGATAATATTAAAAATCGTTGTCGTTGTCAAAGTTAATAGTAATCTTTTACCTATTTTATTATTTTCCTGCTTGGTATAATTGATTAATCATGGGAGTGGAAGATATGAGATCAAATACTTGGATGGGTTGAATATTAAATTCATACGCTATGTAGTTGACTTCTAAGACTAACAGTAGCTAGGATTTGCACATTTTCTTTCGCATAAGTGGGTGCATTTGCACATTTTCTTTCGCATAAGTGGGTGCATTGAGTATATGAGGTTTTTGTTTTGATTATTATAATGAAAATTAAGAAGTTCAACTCTTAGAAGAGATTGATTTCCATCTTGGGGTTTGGAGTCTTAGGTTGTCCATTACCATTGGGAGCAGCACTGTTGCAAAAGACAGAGATGATATTATGCAAGGTAACCCATAATATTTGTGAGAGGGAAACAGAGGATTGATATTTTTTTTGATTTATCACGATAGATTCAAATGTTATTATTATTTTTGGTTATTGGTTTGTTAAAAACATTAGTGTTGGTATATATTTTTAGAATCTTAAAGTATGCAAAATTTTGTTTGCATTTTGTATCAAGAAAATAGTAACTTGGATGGGGCAATGAACCCCCAAAATCCTGCTTTATCTTAAGTAGTACTACTATGAAAACGACGTAAAGAACAATATAGGTTACTATAGACAATAATAGTAATTGGTAAACATCATTTATTAACGTAATGGTTCAACATAATTAGTTGGAATCATTGTTATTTTTGTAGCAAGGTTGGTGGCAGCGGTATCGTTCGTGTAGTGGCAAATATATGAAGCAGCAGCACATTTTTTATACGTTTTTTTGGGCCACAATTGGGTGGAGTGATTAAGGTCATTGTGGGCCTAAGTTTTAGTTGGGATGTAGTGTGGGTCTTCTGTAGTTGAGTGGTCCATTATTATTTTTTGGGTGGTTGGTTTTTTTTGACTATTGTTGGTGGGGTTTTAATTGTGGTATTTATTGGGGAGCTCAGCGATTTAATCGAGTTTGGAAGGCATAGGAGCGTTGTCGTGTTTTAGAAGCTGTTTCGTTTTCCCTCTCTGAGGCTTTGTCTAGAGATATTTTGCCTTGTTGTTTTCTTCGTTCATCGATAAGGTTTGTTTCGTGGTTGTTATTCCCTCTTTCATTCCTTGAATATTATTTTTTTCGAGGCATATTTTATATGTGCTTTGTGGAACCTCCGGATTGGCATGCAATGTTAGTGTTTATTTTTTTCAAATTTGCATGGATTTTGTTGTTTTATGTTATTGTATTTTGCATGTTTGTAATGGGAGTTGGATCTGTATATCGGTCACGGTTGTATGTTTTTTGTTACTATTTTTGATTATATGGATGTGTAGTTGTGGGCTTTTGTATGATGCCTTTTGTGGTTTGTAGTTGTGAGATCTGTCCCCTCTTTGTTTTTTGACATTACGCTGTCTAATAGCAGACGTGAGTTTTTTCGTTGGTTATAGAATGGATTTTAAAGGATTTTTGTCGATGAAAGTGCACCATGGGGTTTTTTTATTGATGACTATAGCAGATATGTTGGCGGCACAATTACTGTCCTTACCAATACAACTTGGTGCAAAAAACGGTGTACTCGTATTTTTAAATATTACTTATCCATAGACATGGAGCGCGTTTCTCTTAAGTACTTGAGCAATTCGTCATTGTTCAGTAACGGTTTAGTGGATGTTGAAGATGTTAAAGAATAGATGGGGATTGCTAGTGTAATGACGGGGTTCGTTAAGTTGTACGTTTGTCATTCTTTTGTGGAATTATCGTCTTGTAGTGGTGCAGAGAGTGTTGGTTCATCTTCTGCGGTATGTATATATTTTTGAAGCTATTTCGTTGTGATGTTATGCATAGTTGAAAAATACTTCATTATTTTGTTATTTTTGTGGTAGCTTCCTTGTGTGGTACATCAACGTTCAAATCACCTGTGTATCCAGATGTTGCTGATGATAATGGTTTTTTTATGTTGCTCACAAGGATGTATAAGGTAGATACGTATATATTAGCTGAGTTTTTCGGGAGTGATGATGTTTGATAATATAATTTGATGATATGCTGGTTTTTTGTTGTAGATGTGTCAAATTTGCATTGGTGATTACATTGAAGATAGCGGTGATGGATAGACCTCTCTTGTTCTAAAAACTTTGTTTATTGAGCGCGTTGGATTTTCGATGGCCTTTATGGTTTTTTAAAGGTATATGCACCAAAATTTATTAAATATTAGTGTTTTCCCCTTTATTAAATATTAGTGTTGTGTAGAAGTTGTATCCTGATTTAGGTTGTCAGAGAATATAGCTTTTAAGAACACTATTTTGACATTGCTACTATAATGCAAATGTTTCAAAAATATGCGTTTACGATCGTTTATCTACAAACTGTTGTTCCTTTTGTGATTTATCCTAACATATTCAAAAAAGCTAAGACTGCTGTGTTTACATTGCTGATCCCTTGCTTCACTCTTTGTATTTTTCGTCGTTGCATGTATGTACACCTGTAGTTAAATATTTTCAGAATTATATAAATGATTGATTCATTGTATAGCAGATCACAGATTCTGGTAATTTAAAAATTCTTACCCATGGTTGTTTTTTGAGAGTCAAAAGCAGGCACCTTTTTTTTACATTGTGGACGCCCATTTCCTTTTGTTGTTGTTGTTGACTTATCCGAATCTTGCTTTCTTCAAACTTTCGAATTCATTTTTGTAGTTTGAACTGGACTTCTCTATTTTGTCTGCTATAATGTCGACCATTGCTCTGATATCAAATGTCTCAGCTATGACTGGCATGAAGATTTTGCCATTATGCCTTGTTGGAATAATTTTATCGTCGCCCTCGCTTTCGCCATCATTAATCTTGTCTTTCTTTTGATCTAGATTTTCGAGGTGTTTCTATTCCTCGATGTCAGAATATTCCAATGTCTTTTTCAGAGCTGTTAATGCATGGTGTGTCAGTGTTTTCAATTGAACTCTACACCCGTCCATTTTGCAATTGTGTTGAGCAGTTGTCTTGCGCGTTTCTATTCACTTGAGTTGCTAGTTGTTGCTTCCAAGTCTTGTGAGAGGTGCGACTTTAGTTCTGTTTCACTTAATTGCAGCAGTTTGTCATATATAACCCCTATTTCTTTGAACAATACTTTCACAGTCGGCAACGAATACATCTTCTTCTTATCCTCTTCTGTGGATATGAGGATTTCTACATGTTGATTTATTATTTTCCTCATCAGCACATCTGCCTTTTTTTGCTCGTCATTGCTCATTAGTTCGTCGTCCTTCGAGAAGCTATGCATATATTTGAAATCATTAGAGTACTGAATTTCCCACATAAGAGATGTTTTTAAGGCATCTCGTTCCTTGCATAACTCATCTGCATTCTTAATCAAGAAATCGATTTGTTTTTCACTTATGTTTTTGTTGTTTGTTGCCACTATTTCCACTTGTATGGCAAGCCAATAAAGGGCATGCACTGCTTCTTCATGTTTAGTTCCAGCGATTTGTTTTTCACTTATGTTTTTGTTGTTTGTTGCCACTATTTCCACTTGTATGGCAAGCCAATAAAGGGCATGCACTGCTTCTTCATGTTTAGTTCCAGAGATTTTGTCGGCTTGTAGTTTACGTTGCATAGTCTTTGTGAACATTTGGCAAGATCCTGCGATATATTTTGTGAACATGATAGTCATGTAAGATGTATAATGACACCTATAATCAAAATCTAGATATAATTTTTTGGGGCAATGGGGTTGACGTGAAGCATATTATATTTCTGTGTAAAGCCTTTTTGGATTCCACATATTGAAAACATATCTTTCATTTCAATCAGTTTATAGGAGAAGGGACAAAGTTTCTTATAGCAAGTGTTTGTTGTTCTGTAGGAAGTTCTGATCATTTCTATTCAAATTTAGATTGGAAATTAAGGATTTCGTGTTAGACAGGCCTTGTAAATGGAGCTGAGCTTGTTGCTTTCCCTTTTGCAGGATGCTTATTGTAATGCCCCGAACTTCTTTTCTTTTAGAAATTAGGTAGGACCAACACGTATTGAGTATGTATGTGCATATTAAATCATTAGAAATTAATACCGAGTGATTTGGGGGGTGTACGAATGGTTTTAAAACTGAAATTTTTTACTACAAAGGTAACTGTTCGGACGATTTTTAAAAACCGTCCGAATAGATATAGAAGAAAACGGAACGGGGAGATTTTTAGGCATAGGTGTCCGGACACCTCCTAAAATCTGCACCCCGAGGATTGTTTTAAACACCCATTTCGCGAATCCTTTTAACATACCCGACCTAAACAAGCCCTAAACCCCATTTTCTCTCAAATTTCCTTCCTCCCATAAACCTAAGATCATCAATCAAGGTAAGATTGTCCTCTTTCACGTTGTTTCAAGTTGGATTCATGACTTCCCTCTCTTGCTTACATATTTTTAAATTCCCCTCTTTGTTCTAATCTTTCAAGGTTTGAACCCAAACGCAAATCCATGAGTTCCTACATCATTTGAGGCCTAAAGGAAGCTTGAATCCCTTCCTTCTACTTGTTTCTACAACCTTGGTAAGTTTCTTAAACCTAAAAGCTAGTATTTAAATATTGGGTGATTTGGGATATTCGAGTTTTATGGGTTTTGTAGATTTGGGGGAGATTCTTTAAATTAGATGAAATTAGTGATCTAATAGGTTGATTTAGACTTGTTTATGGTTGTATTGCTAGATTCTATTGTTGATTGGAGTAGCAAGCTTGAGTAGGTGAAATTCAAGAATTTGGAAAGTTTTGGGTAAGAGAAGGTAATGAGTTCTTGATTTATTGGATTAATTTACGTTAGATATGTGCAATTGAAGTTATTTGTATATTGATTGGAGGATTGGTTTACCGAATAATAGGTTGGTTGAGGCTGCAAAAAGTCACGGTTGAGTATTGATTTACATAGCTAATTTTTGGAGTGTGAGGTAGGGAAATGACGCGGACGTCGGATCCATAACAAAATTTTGCATCAGTTGCAGCTCATGTGAGAATTGCGTGTTTTAGCTCGAGGCAAACTTTGGTAGCTCGAGCCAAATCAGTCGACGATTGACTTTGTCATGTTGCGTTCTATTTTATTTCGAGTTTGTTTCCTTTTTTTTAGCTAGCACGAATTTTTGTATTTTTGTTGTTTTTTTTTAATAGGTTTTCCTAAACCTAATGTGTGGGGATTTATTTTGCAACTATTTAAAGGTCCTAGTTTGTATGGGATTTAGAATGCTGGTGCTTAATAAAATTGAGAGGTTTTCTCTTCCTTGGTTGTGAAAACTTCCAAAACCCTAGTTTTATCGTTGTGGTGCTTCTGTATCAACGATTAGGCTAGATAGTGAGCGTGGACTCGTGGTGTTTCTGTATCGAATCCATTCGTCACTAGATCCTTGACTTTGTGTCGAATCATTCGGTGGTGAGTTCTGTATCCGGAGGATTTCTTCGACAAAATCAAGTTATTTTTCTTGTCAACCCAGTTGTTCGTAATTTCTGTTCTATCTTAGATACGAGATTACAAATCCTCTTCGTAGTCCCGTATCATCTTGGTATCGAAGCTGCTCAGGTTGTTTATGTGGAGAAGAGAAACTAATTGTAAGAGACTTGTTCGTGTAGAACTAAGAACCATGGCCGAAGACAAGAAGGATGATCCAACTGCTAATCCAATGAATGTTGTACATGAGGCGCAAGGCAATAACGAAGCCGCCTTGAGAGCTGAGATTGAAGAATTACGGAAGGAGTTGGCTGTGTTGAGGACAGCCCGCACGCCGACTCCACAACCAATGAGACGAGTGAACCAACAACCCCAATTTGAGGAGGAGCGACCGGCTAGGTTTAGGCGTAGGGGGCCAAGAAGGGGGTTTGAAAATTCTTCTAGTGAAGAGGAGGATTTTGACGAACCCGATCCTGATTTTGATTATGATCGTAGGCGGAAGGATTTTGATAACGTAAAAATTAAGCTTCCCGAATTTGATGGAAGGCTTGACTGTGATTCCTTCCTTGATTGGTTGTATATAGTGGAGCGCATATTTGACTACAAAGAGTATGCCGAAGAGAAGAAAGTAAAAATTGTGGCCATCCGATTGAAAGGTTATGCCTCAATTTGGTGGAAGAATGTGAAGAGAGATCGCCGTAGGCAAGGCAAGGAGCGAATCCGGACATGGGAAAAGATGAAGAGTGTTATGAAACGGATGTTCTTGAGTGAAGAATACATGCACAACAATTATTTGCAGTTGTATGACTTGAGGCAAAGGGAGAAGTCTGTGGCAGAGTTTACAAGGGAGTTTGATCATCTCATGCTCAAGTGTGACATATCCGAACCAGATGAGCAAACTATTACGAGGTATTTGAAGGGGTTGAGGGTTGAGATTGCAGATGCGGTGGTACTTCAACCTTATTGGACATATACCGAGGTGAAGAAGTTGGCCATTAAGGTAGAAAAAACAAAGGGGTCACAAACCCGGATATCAAACACCTTATAAACCATCCAATTCTAGATCAACAACGAGTTCTTCTAGCAACACTACACCTCCAAGTACTTCTAAAAAGGTGGAGGTCCCAAGAGAACAAGCTAATTCCTCTAAGACTTTCCAAAGGCCTATCAATAAGCCGGAGGGAGGGAAGTGTTTCAAGTGCCAAGGATTTGGGCATATTGCATCGGATTGCCCAAATCGACGAGTGGTTACTATCCTAGAGGGGGAGGAGACGGCTTATGTAGAGTATTCGGAACAAGAAGTTAGAGAAGAACTTATGCACCATGTAGAAAATAAAGATGCAGAGACAGAAAGCTTTTCTTTCTTATTATTCATGAACTCGTATTGCTTACATATATAAGCACTAGAATTATGCCATAGAATCAGCCGAAATTATTGACATAGAATCAGCTAATCTAATCAGCCGAAATTATTGACATATCAGCCGAAATTATTGACATAGAATATATCCTCCAATACACCATAATGACAAAATTGTTGTGATTGAAGATACAGGTTCAATTGAAGACCATATTATTCACCAGTCTCAAAATTCTATAAAATTGGCAACAAAGTGTGAGATGCAACATGTTGATTTTATTGGGGTTGAGGATTCTAATTTCGTTATTAGCGCCTCAATATTAGAGATTGTCAAGGAGTTGATGTTGAGAACTACGAATTTGGGTCATCCAAATTTTATGGAATTTGTTGAGTTCGTGAGTATATTGAACAAATTGTGTTATTCGAAATATTTGTTTCTTTGGGATGGAAGAATACAAATTCAACCAATGGACTCAAAGACTTCAAAGGATCGACTCTCTTTGAGTATCATGGAGAAGACAACTCTTTTTAGTCAAATCATAACTCGAGGACGAGTTTTTTTTCAAGTGGAGGAGAATGACGCGGACGTCGGATCCATAACAAAGTTTTGCATCAGTAGCAGCTCATGTGAGAATTGCGTGTTTTAGCTCGAGGCAAACTTTGGTAGCTCGAGCCAAATTTGCGTCAGTAGCAGCTCATGTGAGAACTGTGTGTTTTAGCTCGAGGCAAACTTTGGTAGCTCGAGCCAAATCAGTTGACGATTGACTTTGTCATGTTGCGTTCTATTTTATTTCGAGTTTGTTTCCTTTTTTTTAGCTAGCACGAATTTTTGTATTTTTGTTGTTGTTTTTTTAATAGGTTTTCCTAAACCTAATGTGTGGGGATTTATTTTGCAACTATTTAAAGGTCCTAGTTTGTATGGGATTTAGAATGCTGGTGCTTAATAAAATTGAGAGGCTTTCTCTTCCTTGGTTGTGAAAACTTCCAAAACCCTAGTTTTATCGTTGTGGTGCTTCTGTATCAACGATTAGGCTAGATAGTGAGCGTGGACTCGTGGTGTTTTTGTATCGAATCCATTCGTCACTAGATCCTTGACTTTGTGTCGAATCATTCGGTGGTGAGTTCTGTATCTGGAGGATTTCTTCGACAAAATCAAGTTATTTTTCTTGTCAACCCAGTTGTTCGTAATTTCTGTTCTATCTTAGATACGAGATTGTGAATCCTCTTCGTAGTCCTGTATCATCTGAAAATGACGCGGACGTCAGATCCATAACAAAGTTTTGCATCAGTAGCAGCTCATGTGAGAATTGCGTGTTTTAGCTCGAGGCAAACTTTGGTAGCTCGAGCCAAATTTGCGTCAGTAGCAGCTCATGTGAGAAATGTGTGTTTTAGCTCGAGGCAAACTTTGGTAGCTCGAGCCAAATCAGTCGACGATTGACTTTGTCATGTTGCGTTCTATTTTATTTCGAGTTTGTTTCCTTTTTTTTAGCTAGCACGAATTTTTGTATTTTTGTTGTTTTTTTAATAGGTTTTCCTAAACCTAATGTGTGGGGATTTATTTTGCAACTATTTAAAGGTCCTAGTTTGTATGGGATTTAGAATGCTGGTGCTTAATAAAATTGAGAGGCTTTCTCTTCCTTGGTTGTGAAAACTTCCAAAACCCTAGTTTTATCGTTGTGGTGCTTCTGTATCAACGATTAGGCCAGATAGTGAGCGTGGACTCGTGGTGTTTCTGTATCGAATCCATTCGTCACTAGATCCTTGACTTTGTGTTGAATCATTCGGTGGTGAGTTCTGTATCCGGAGGATTTCTTCGACAAAATCAAGTTATTTTTCTGGTCAACCCAGTTGTTCGTAATTTCTGTTCTATCTTAGATACGAGATTGCGAATCCTCTTCGTAGTCCCGTATCAGGAAATTCCACCTTTGTTATTCTCTTGAATATGTTATCCTATTACGAGTGTTGCTCTTTCCCAATGTTCATTATAAATTGGTTCTCGCCTTAATTGCACCTAAGGGAGAACAACCCCACTTTGTGATATCCTTATTGTATGATTTGAATTATATTGCATACCCTACTTGTTCAATCTTCCATTGAGCATGAATTACTCTTGAACATGCATCATGTAGTAGTAGTAGTAGTAGTAGTACATATATATATATATTAATACCCGATTGCATAACCATGTTGGACATGCATTGTAGTTGCATGGTAGATATCGGGTATGGACCCCCCGATATCTACCTAGTTGTGATTGATGTGAAATGTGGAATGTCGTTGGGCTGTTCAGGGTTCCCATGAGTACGGGAATGCCGGTGGGCTGGATCAAGATTCCACATGTGCTTGAAACACCATGCGATGATGTCGTTGGGCTGTTCAGGGTCCCGATATGTATAGGGATCCCGGTGGGCCAAGTTAGGATCTCGTATGATGTGATTATTTACTTGCGTTGGTGGACATGATGTTAGCTATCATATTGTTTCATTTGTGTCTTTCTTTAATATTTTAGCTTTATATTATTCACTTATTCTTTATTATACCCTACTGGGCCTTTCGTTCACCCTTTTCTTTCTCCTATTCCCTCCTCGCAGGTGAGTCTAGTTTTGGTATCAGGAGGAGGGTGTGTGACATGGATGGACCCCTGGAGAGTGATAGGACTAGATAGTTCTAAACTTGATATATGTTATTACTATTTGTCGTATCTATGTTTCTTAGTTAAGACATTGTGTGATATCCCTATTCGATGATGGGATGGACGGTAGGGAGGGTACTCCGTGTGATCGGGACTCCCGAACCGGGTTTGTGGGACTCGTGTCTTGACGATTTCTTATGTTTGCTGAATTGCTATTTGTGCTGGATGTTGATTATATATGTTGTTGTATGGAGAAATTATGTGACTGTTAGGTGGCCTGAGGCACTGCTTAGATGTGAGAATTGATTGATGCTATGATTGTTAGGTGGCTTGAGGCCCTGCTTAGAATTGAGAATTTAAATTGTGATATGAATTGTTAGATGGCCGGAGGCCCTGCCTAGGTTGTGAATATATTTGTGAAATTGCTGCGTGTTACTCCAGGTTGGCATCCTCCGTATTATGGGAGGTGCTGTCGAAATTTTTGGGTGACCTAATGATTGAATTAATTTGGAGATTGATTAAAAGGATACCAAAAGTAACGCATTACGGGTCAGGGCGTTACATTTTGGTATCGGAGCTAGGTTACGAAATATAGGGTCCAGGGGAGTGTGTATGGTATGTTAGTGACTCTCCAAGCCATGTTATGACCTCCACTGGTTTGGTATGTATTCTTTCTCCATAAACTCTTGTTTGAGTTTGTTGTTGAATTGCATTATCTGTGGTGATGTAGATGGATACTCGTAGGACGACTCGATCTTCTCGTATTGTGGAGGTATGGTTGGTTATAGGAAGTATGAGTGCCCACGAGGTGGTAGAGCTTCAGAGCAGTCACAGGCACCTGGTTTACCACCACCAGCTCTTACTCCAGCTCTTCCTTCTACTGTTCCGTCAGGAGGGAGGGGGCGAGGTGGAGCTAAGCAGTAAACAGCCTTGACTCATGGGAGAGCATTTGCATTAGGACACCATGAGGCATCTGAGCATCCTAACTTCATTGGAGGTACCTTTCTCATTTGAAATTGTTGGGCAAAGGTGTTATTTGATTCAGGAGCGATGACATCATTCATTTCTACGTCCCTTGCACATGCAATGAGTTTGAAGATCTCTCCAATGAGGCGAATGTTTACAGTAACACTCCTTTTGGGCATTTCACCTCATTGGAGGGTGTAGTTCTTGATTGTGTGTGCCGGTTTGGTAGTATAGCCTTAAAGGCTGATTTGCATGTTTTAGACTTCAAGGATTTTGATGTAATCATTGGAGTAGATTGGTTAACAAAACATCATGTGTTGATAGACTTTTGGGAGAGGAACGTCACTCTTAATGTACCGGAAGGAAGGGTGTCCCATGTCCTCACTTCATGGACAATCCTTCATATCAAAATTGTAGGATCACGAGTTTGATTACATCGGCACCTAGGAGTGATTGTAGCTACTCCGACACGTGTGGTAGAGGAGTACATGGATGTATTTCTGGATGAGTTACCTGGATTGCCACCAAAGAGGGAGATTGACTTTACCATTAAGTTACATTCAAATGTTAAGCCAATTTCGATTCCACCATATCGGATGGCTCCGGTAGAATTAAAGGAATTGATGACCCAATTGGAAAAGTTGCAAGACTTGGGGTTTATTAGACCGAGTGTGTCCCCGTGGGGAGCACCAATATTGTTTGTAAAGAATGAAAGATGGCTTGTTGAGGATGTGTATAGATTATTGGCAATTGAATAAGGTTACGGTAAAGAACAAGTATCCGTTGCCACGGATAAATGATTTGTTTGATCAATTGAGAGGTGCTAGGCATTTCTCTAAGATTGACTTACGTTCGGGGTACCACCAATTGAGGATTAGAAATGACGATATTTCAAAGACGGCATTTAGGACACGATATGGGCACTATGAGTTTTTAGTGATGCCATTTGGGTTGACAAATGCTCCTGCGGTGTTTATGGATTTGATGCAAAGGGTCATTTGTCCATTTTTGGATATATTTGTGGTTGTGTTCATTGATGATATTTTGATTTATTCTCCAACGGTAGAGGAGCATGCGGAACACTTGAGGTTAGTGTTGCAAACGTTGAGGGAGAATCAATTATATGCTAAGTTGAGTAAATGTGAGTTTTGGGCTACGGAGGGTGAAATTCTTAGGTCATGTGATTAAGCAAGAGGGCATTGCGGTAGATAACTCTAAGGTAAAATCCGTGTTGAGTTGGGAGAGACCTAAGAATGTTTCAGAGATTAGGAGCTTCTTGGGATTAGTGGGGTATTATAGGAGGTTTATCCAAGACTTTTCGCTTGTTGCCGCACCTATGATGCAACTCACGCGGAAAGATACACCATTTGTGTGTCGGATGCGTGTGAGAAAGCTTTTAAAGATTTGAAGGGTGGGTTGACATCTCCATCGGTATTAGTGGTTCCGGAGAAGAGTGTAGGATACCAAGTGTATTGTGATGCTTCCGGAGTGGGGTTGGGTTGTGCGTTGATGCAAAGAGATAGGGTAGTGGAGTATGGTTCTAGGTTGTTGAAGATACATGAGGAAAAACTATCCGGTTCATGATTTGGAGTTGGCGGCAATTGTATTTACCTTGAAGCAATTTGAGGTATTTTCGGATCATAAGAGTCTTAAGTATCTATTCACCCAAAGAGAGTTGAATTTGCGACAAAGGATGTGGATTTAGTATTTAGAGGACTATGACTTTAGTTTACAATATCACCCGGGTAAGGCAAATGTAGTTGCGGATGCATTGAGTAGAAAGCATAGAGTTGCTAGTTTGTTTATACATGAGTGGGGAATTGTAGAGACAATAAGTCAATTTGGTTTGGAGTTGCAAAGTGTAGAGAAAAGGGTGTATTTGGGTAGTATGACTTCTAGACCAATGCTGATTCAAAAGGTGATGGATGCACAAAATGGGGACCCGATTTTTGATACATTTGAGGAGGACTCTGGATGGGTTCGGGGTAATGATGGAGGTGTGAGGTTTGTGGGGAGATTGATAGTACCCGATGACAAGAAGCTACAAGAGGAGATCTTGAAAGAAGCACACCATTCTCAATTTGCTATGCATCCCGGAGGCACTAAGATGTATCAAGACTTGAGAAGAAACTTTTGGTGAAGAGGCAAAAAGGCCGATGTAGCTAGATTTGTGGCAAGATGCTTGACATGTGTAACACCCAGAAAATTTACCAAGTATGTCATAGAATTTTATTTTATTTTATTTTATTTTCTTTCTTTCACATGTTGAATTACTAGGATTTTATGCAGAAGTTCTCCTTGAGAAATGATTAAAAATAACAATGAGATAATAAAATATATAGAAAATTTTCATAGTTAACACTTGATGAAATTTAATAAACTAAATATTACAACTTGAATTTTTATATGGGGAAACAATTATACATACAGTCATACATATCATAACAATATGATAGTGATCTATGAAATATTAAAATATACAGAGCATATGAAAGACTCTGGTGTGATAAGTGTGAACCTAGCAAAGTGACAAATCAAAAATTTCGATTGAGATACAATGGAGGACAGGTAGTGAAAGAATTAATTGGTGGAGAAAGAACATGGAGAATTACTGTTTGATTACAGAAGAGAGAATAAAGGATAAAATCCAACGATGATAGGAGGACCAATAAGAAGAAGAGTTGGTAGGGGGATAGGTAATTGTGTGCAGAAGAGGGGTAAGGTCAGACAAGTAAAGCATAAGAGACCAATGGGATCAATGACTTTTAATGGAACCGTGTGATGGCATGGAGATGATAAAAAAAAAAAGGAGAATAAGAGAGAGGGGAAGTAGAGTTAATTATGCTGTGGTAGTCGTGTGACAGCAAGAGATGAGATGACTTGGGTAAATAGAGATGGTTGGAATTAATGATACCCTGGGTTGACGTGCTAATATGGAGAAGTTGGGAGAAAATCAATCAATCTATGTGCATGAAGGACACCTAGCAAGAGAGGAAATAACCGAGGTGGATTTATAGGAAATTGGGAGGCCATAAGAGGACATTGAGCAAAGAAGTCTCGTACAGAAAGAAGCTGAGTGTGAGAGAATAGGAGAGAGGAAGATGGTGTAAAAAGGAAAACAAGAAGAAGAAGGAGATACAAACAGCAAGAAAACCGGGTGTCCAGGTAAGAGAAAATTCAATCTTGTTGTGGGATGATTATTGACACTTGAATAAGCATCTAATGAGGTGAATCTATTTCTTGCTAAGGTTCTGTCAAAAAGTACGGGAAGTACAAAGGGGACAATCAAGAAAAGTACAAAAAGGAAAGAAGGGCTCTCCGACGTTTGAAACAGAGTAAGTAAAGGTAAATCCATTCCTATTAGTTGATGGGTTAGAATAGCAGTGTAGTGTTATGAGGAAAGGAGATGATGCATGTGACCTTGGGTGAGGTTTGAAGCAAACAGGATAGATAGGTGTCTTAAGCACAATCTACGTGCATGCATGCAAGAATAGACATAGATCCATGCATCCAAGATAATGCTGAAAGTTGTAATGAAACACACATGTGGTGGATACTAAAGGGTGAAAGTAAGGGGGGATTAGATGGCATGCAAAGCACGACATATCTGTAAAGTGGGCATGATTATAAAAAAATGAAGTGAATCTTGCATTTGATAGATTACCAAGAAGGAAAAATGGAGTATCCATGCATGAAATGATTTGTGAAGAGTTTTCAATTAAATACGTGATAATAGGTGAACTTTCATCCGGAGATACAGGACCTATAACGTTAAAATTTTCGTACAAGTATGTAACCTGCAAGGTGTGTTTATATGTATATATATATGACGAATGATATACCTTTTGTAGATAAAAAAGGTGACTAACACAGCTCTATCTATTATATATATAAAGGTGTGGTAAACCGAGTATAAACAAATTTTGTTTAAGTACATGAGATAGTCAAGTCATGCGAAATTTGTGTTTGCAAAACAGGGAATTTATGGTCACTTGGGACAAAACTTTAAAGCTTAATAAACGCAAGTCATACTGTAAAAATATACTTAATATGTCCATTAAGCTTGTGTACTTGTTGAAGTAAAAGTAAATAATTTGACTAGGAACGGAGGACGTTGGGCCAAGTCTTGTTTACGATAAAAGAAAAGGGAAAGGCCCCGCTCAAACTTGAATTATCGGCAAAGGTGAGGGTTGCCACCGCTACTACATTCAAAGTATTTTAATGTGACTAGCATGTTATTTGAGGTGTTTTATGTGAGAAAAGTATTTGCTTTACATGCAAGTTGGTTGACAGGTTTTATTGAGAACTGCATGTGTTTTAAATGTTTAAGCATTTTGCCAAATTATGATCTATGGAGTAGTTTTGAATATTGTTTTTAAGACACCATTGCATATGCTCGGCAACAAAGGGTTTTGAAACGTAGTATATTGAAATAATGACTTCGTGATTTGATAATTCAAGTGATGATTATATGATTTGAGAATACCATTTAAATGTTTTGAAATTGTTTAAAGGAGATGAAATTGTTTTGCTAAGCATTTCCGAGGTGTTGAACATCATGAAAATTTTTACTGAATACAATTACTACTTGTAAAGATGTGATTTCAAAATTCCCTGTGCTACAATTCTCGTTATTTGGAAATTGACTGATGTGTATTGCATCGCCTGTGCACATGGCCACCCCAACCCTGGCCTGGTTGTGGGTTATGCAACTAGTCCCATAGTGTGACTAGAATGGTGTGGTGGAAGCGATTATACTCCCACACCCTTGAAGTAATCTTGCCACAATCTTTCCGACGGGAAAACATACCGGTGGAATTCCCACTTACTAACCGGATTGACGAATTTGGGAGTGACCGTATTTGGGAATATGAGAATTGTTATGAAAAAGGGAATGTTAAACGGGGAATATTTTTTCGTAGGATTGGAGATTTGAAATTTAATTTTTGTAGAAAGTACATTTTCACAATTATTATTCCGCTGCCCATTTCTTCATTCGATCTCCTGTTTAATCACCTGTCTCTTTAAAAATATATGTATTATGAATGATATCATTTAAATTACTAGTATTTCTTGTATGCTGAACTTTAATAGCTATAAGTTCGTTCTATGATTAGCTTGGCTAACTCTCCTACATGTTTTCCATACATGTAGATTAATGGGAGTGCTAAGTGAAGAGTTCCGGGCATTTTAAGGGCCAAGGTTTTGTAATAAGTTTAGATTCTCATAAACAGATGTAAGGATGTATATATATTAGATCCATAGGTATGTATTTGCTTTGCGACGTGTATAGATTATTAAGTAATTTGGAATGTCGATGTGAAGATGATGTAATCCGGTAATTAAGGCTTGCGGTATTCTAATCGTGGGGACCCGAGTAACTGGGAAAGCACGAATAGTTACCGTGCCGTGTAACTAACCCTGGTGAAGAATTTGGGGCGTTACAACATGTCAACAAGTGAAGGCGGAACACCAAAGGCCGACGGGTCTGTTGCTGCCCCTACCGATGGCACAATGGAAATGGGAGATGATCACTATGGATTTGATACAGCATTACCGATGACACTTAAGCAAAATGATACCGTATGGGTGATAGTCGATAGATTGACCAAAGCAGCTCACTTTTTACCGGTGAACAAGACGAACGCTTTGGAATCATTGAGTACATTGTACATGCAAGAGATGGTGCGACTCCACAGAGTGCCACTATCCACTGTGTCGGATCGAGACCCGCGATTTACGGGTAGATTTTGGGGTAGTTTGCAGGAGGCATTAGGGACGCAGTTGGATTTCATTACGCCATATCACCCATAGAGTGATGGGCAAAGTGAGAGGACTATCCAGATTTTAGAGGATATATTGCGTGCTTGTGTGGTAGATTTTGGGGGTAATTGGGAGAAATACCTACGTTTGGTAGAGTTTGTGTACAACAACTCATACTAGAGTAGCATCGAGATGGCACCATTTGAACCACTTTATGGGAGGCCTTGTAGATCATCATTGTGTTGGGGGGAGGTTGGAGAGAAAGTAGTATCGGGACCCGAAATGGTGAAGGAGGCGAGAGACGGAATTGAAAATTTTAGAAAAAGGTTGATCACGGCTCAAAGTAGGCAAAAGTCCTATGCGAATAAAAGGAGAAGGCCATTGGAATTTGCAGTTGGGGACAAGGTATTTTTGAAGGTTAGTCCACGACGTGGCATTCAAAGGTATAGCAAGCAAGGAAAGTTGGTGCCACAGTTTGTAGGTCCTTTTGAAATCCTTGAGCTAGTTGGAACGTAGCATATCGTTTGGCTCTTGCACCGAAATTGGCTAAAGTTCATAATGTGTTCCATGTTTCCATGTTACGAAAATATGAGCTGGATCCATCACATGTTTTAGATTGGACTACATTAGAAGTGGAGGAAGATGCAAGTTACACTTTTCAACCGATGAGGATTTTGGATTGAAAGGACAAGGTCACACGATCAAGTACCATACCGTTGGTAAAGGTCTTATGGATGCGTCATGACACTGAAAAGGCGACTTGGGAGCTTGAGTCGAAGATGAAGGAGACATATCCACATTTATTCACAAGTCTAGGTATGTTTTAAATTTCGGGGACGAAATTTCTTTAAGGAGGAGAGGATGTAATACCCCGAACTTCTTTTCTTTTAGAAATTAGGTAGGACCAACACGTGTTGAGTATGTATGTACACATAAAATCATTAGAAATTAATACCGAGTGATTTGGGGGGTGTACGAACCAAAAACTTGACCGACACCAAAGTGTGTGTGTGTACTTACCCCAAGTGTGGGGTATCATCAAGTAATAAACCGGTGAGTCCGGTATTGATCCACGAGGAAGCAATGCAAATTTGAAGTCAATGATATGCAAATGAGTAGCTAACACTAATAAACGCAATGAATATCAAATAAAAGTGAGTAAATAAAATGGGCCGAATGACTAGCTAGCATAAACGATTTTGTAATCAAAGTAAGCACGAATTGGATTTAAAACAACTAATTAAAAAAAAACCTAGTCTCTAATCCGTCTCGGTGGCTACTCGGTTCTCATACTCAAGGTATCATTGCAAACACACACAACCATACACAATGCATTGTGTGATACTATCAATCATGCATATGCAAAGAGAATTGGGTTATAAGACTTCAATTCATGCATGTAGGCCATAGGGTCTCTTAATCTACGATGAACATAAAGGGATAAGCCCCTAATATTATGGATTAATGTTCTCCCTTGGGGCTCGGCTTGGCTAACACCCTAGTTTCACACTCACAGGTCAATTAACCATAGCTCTCCCATGCACATTCCTAAATCAACCCAAAACCCCATCATCAATACACATAGTTAATAGCTTTGCAATGTAAAACTCAATTAATTAAGGAAATCATACAATGGGTTTAACAATCCTCAATCAAACACATTAGATGCAATCCCTAGACTAGACTGTAATACCCCGAGATTTAAAATGAACTAAAGTGAAATTTTCAATAAAGGACTAAATTGAATGTACAAATTGTTAAGAGGTTGAAATTAGTATTTAGAAGAAATTTGGGTAATTGGAATATATATATATATATATATATATATATATTATATAATTATGACTGACAATTATTACTCAACCGAAAGTGTGATGTAGTTTAAAAAAAAATAACAATAATAAAAAAATATGCCACTTTCGGTGAAAAGACAAATATAATACAAATAAAGAAAAAGAAGAAAGGAAGAAGAAAGGAAGAAAACAAAAGTGAACTGTGCTCCCTCCTTTAGCTCTCCCCGTGCGACGCCCAGCCAAGAATGGCAACTTCATCGTCCGTTCACCAAACGAGATGCCGTTACCACCAAAATAAAGCCTGGACTTCCAGGAGCAAAACCCAACGAGTCTAAGCAAGTTTCATCAACTATAGCCACCAGAATCGAGTTTGGAAACTCACGGCAACCACAAGGTAAAAGTGGTCGATCCGGCCAACTCCGGCCACCGTTCAACTTTCCACCACCACCATTCACCTCACCAGCTGAGGAGCACCTAGCCCAATCAACTTCCGGCCGAAACAACCCCGGATGCCGGAGATTCGAGTTTGACCCGAAATGGGTCAATTTGACCTGGTTTTGACCCGGCTGGAATTTCATTTTCCGACGACCCCGAAGTTCTATTCTAACTTGTTTCGTTGTTCTGAACGTGTTGGCGATGTTTTCGGATCCATACGGGCAACGTTAGAGCATCCCAGAAATTACGTCATAAATACGAGTATACATTCGTGCAGGTGATCGAGGAGTTGGACTTGAGGCTGTGGACAGTTAATTATTTTGTATACCGCTTTCGAGGTAGGGATTTCTCGCCCTTTTATTTTGAAACACTTTCAAGCCACCGAATTGCATGAATGGTAAGCTTTGGTTTCCGCCTCAATCATTTCTGAGGGGAAACAAGCCTTGCATGCTTACCATTGTTTTCTTTATATAAATGCTACTGAAATGTTATTGTTGAATATTCATAACCCTTGAAATGCTTGGTCATAAATCGGGCATTATGTGATTCTTCATGCATCATGATATATGAATGTTTCTGTATATATATGTTGCACGAATTATATGAATTTCAGGAATTTACATTAGATGCATGATGGGTCCCGAGGATGGTCCCGGGCTCACGTTAGGTGTTGGATGTTATTTGGGCGCGTACGTGGATGATAGATAGGAGCCTTGCGATGGTCCTAGTCCATAGGATTCTCGTAGCGGTATTTATTACTGTACGCTGGCTAGTTATTTGACGTTAGGCCAGGCGTGGCAGGCTGAGATATCACTGTGGGGCCAGCAGTGAGTGGTTGCGACCACATGTGTGCCAACCTTCTCTCTTGTGGTTTGTGATTTACGATGTTGGATGACTGGTTCCGGTTGGATGCTAGAGAGAGAGGTAGTGCGGGTGGATTCTCGTCGGCTTATCGCCACGGGGCGGGAATCTGATCAGCCGGCTTGGGTGTCATTGGAGGTGGATATGGAGGTTCGGTTGGGTTGATCAGGTGCATTAGTTTGCATTGCATTTTGTTGCATTGATTAAACGTTGTTTCTTCTCCAACCTTATTATTCTTTATTTGTCTTCTAGTATTTATCCCTACTGAGCCTTCTGCTCACCCTATCTACTTTCCCTCCCTACAGGTGAGACAGAATCTAGTGCATAGGCTGCGGATCAGCAGGAGGACGCGTGACGAAGGTGGCCTGGGCTTTTGTGTTTATTTGCCACGTGTGTGTGGATTTATATATATGTGTATGGTGTGATGTTGGTATGTTTTAGTTATTTAAGTGCATTGATGTACTATGGTTATGGCTGGATCGATGTATTGTGTTGTTTAGTTGGCTGGGAGTGGTGGTCGTGACTAGTGCGTGTTTGATGATGATGGGGTATGTGTTTGATGGTGGACCTTTGGGTCGGTTGATTTTGATGATATGCACGTGATGTGTTGGTGTGGTGGTTTTTGTGTATTTGTCTCTTCTTCACGCTCCGCGGATCGGGGCGTGACAAGACAATCCAAGAACATAATCAAATATGTCATTCTCATATATCCACTCACACAACTATCATGAAATTAAAAGAGAAGAATCGAAGCTACGATTCTTTGAGCATACCTTGAGTATTCGAAACCTTGCACCCACCGTTCGGGACTAGAAACTAGAAAGGAAACTTAGCCACTCATCATAATGAAAAGAAACATCAATTTTATAAATGAAAACCAATGCTACCAACCAAGATCACAAGAACTAAGTAAAACCCTAGAGAGAGATAGAGAGGGCAAAACTATGGAGGCTAGATGTTGTGTAATTCATGAATGAGGAAGAAGACCCAATCTTAGGGTTTTCCCCTCTTTTTACAATGGAAAATACCTAATTACCCTTACAATATCGTCCCCCATTGGTTACATAAATGATTTTTCCCAAATGCCCCTGAAATTTCAGTGCAGAAACTTACAGATTCACGATAGGTGTCCGGACATCTCCTTAAGTGTCCGGACACCCACTGTCCGGACAGGTGTCCGGACATTTCATGCATCCTACAACTTTGTGAGCCTCTGTCTCGATTTGTGAAGAAAGTGTCCGGACGGCTCTTGAGGTGTCCAGACACCCACTGTCCGGATAGGTGTCCGGACACTTAGTGAATTTCAGCTTCTTCATTCAGCTCCAAAAGTTCCCAATTCAGTCATTTAAGCCCGATTTCCTGCAAAACCAAAGGGAAACATCTATAAAGGTAAAATTACTTTATTTAAATACAAATGCATTACTATAAACACTAGAACCTCCTAATTAGATGGTATTAGGACCTCAAACTAGAGGTCTGGTCATATGAATGGTTTTAAAACTGAAATTTTTGACTACAGAGGTAACCGTCCGGACGGTTTTTAAAAACCATCTGGACAGATATAGAATAAAATGGAACAGGGAGATTTTTAGGCGTAGGTGTCCGGACACCTCCCTAAATCT